>NC_092181.1:26385869-26685869 GCF_043641665.1 Enoplosus armatus | reverse complement strand
GGTGTCGAGATTGTGCTTGGTAGGGGCGTTTCCGAAGATAAACCTCGAACAAGTGAGTGGCCTATTACAGCAGGAATACGGTTTCACTGACGTCCCTAACGACCAATGTGATTATTGAGGGGCAGTTCGGTCAAAACAAGAATGACAACCTTTTTGATCAATGAGCTTTGAGTCTCCGGTGAGTGACCTGTTTAAATTGTCCCATGTCTCATTGTAAGGAGCGGTCCGTTATGTGGGATAACACAGTAAGCCAGGGTAAACGGCTTATAAGTTATTATTATTCTAAAGGCTGTGGCTATGAAAATACCATCTTGCAGTAATATATTTCTTGGCCTGTTCATGCCTTGTAGTTAGTTATTGTGTAGTTAAAGACTCACCTGGCATCATTTCATGCTAGTGACACCTGGTTCAAACATGACACCTGGTTCAAACATGTATGGCATGCAAGCTGTTGTCTATTGAATCCTAGTGTTATTCAATGCAACCTGCACAATGGGCTGTAGCTTGACACTAAAAGGCTCTTTGACCTAGTATTTGGCTCTATGCTTGTGTAATAACAGCTAATCCAGTAGTGGATATAGCACATAGCACTCTAGCCATTAGTGTAGAGAGAACAACAATGCTCCAATGCTAAAGCCACATGAATCATTATACTGTATAATACATGGTGGAAGAAGTACTCTGCATCTCTGAATCAGAATCAGAAATACTTTATTGATCCCCGGGGGGGGGGTTATACAGTACCGGTGCTCCCATTCAAGAGTAGAAAGTAGCATAAATTTTGAAATGGGAGTATGTACAAAAATAAGATATAAAAAAAGAAATACATTTACAATATTAAGTGAATAATAAGTGAAAAATAACTATGTATATGTATATATATGTATATATTGCACTGTTGCATATGTTTATATATGTATTGCACTGACATTTAAAGAATAAATAATGAGGTAGTATATGATTTAAAGAATCCACCTTTTACATAAGGAGGATTCTTTAAATCATATACTACCTCATTATTTATTCAGAAGTAAAGTACAGAAGTATTATCAGCAAAATATGCAAAAGTGAGTAATTTATTATTATATATTACATTATTACACTGTTACTTACTCTTACATTTTACTGGCGTAGCTGGGCGAGATTGATGCTAGTTTTACTGTAACAACTTTATATACAGTTTGTTTAGTCATGTGGTTCCCAACTTGGGAGTCGGGCCCCCTCTAAAGGGTCACAAGATAAATCTGAGGGGTCATGAGATGATTAATGGGGTAGGAAAGAAGAAAAAACCTAAATTATGCCACACAAATGTATGTAAAATATTGAATAATTTGTAATTAAACCATCTGAGAAGTTTAGTGAGGAAATCTGCTAACAACTCACACACATCTGAACTCTGTTTAATCCTTAATTATGCGTTGTATTTTATAAGTTTGTCTCGTGTTTTTTTCCATGTAAAATCTTCATCTGAAACGTAACTAGTTACTCAAGCTGTCAAATAAATGTAATGGAGTAAAACATACAATACCTCCCTCTGAAATGTAGTGGAATAGAAAAGTAGCATGAAATGGTACTTAAAACAGCACGTGAGTAAATGCACTTAGTTACTTTCCACCACATCAAATTCAGCTCTCACAAACCTAATTTCCATCAACAGCAGACAGTGAACAAAGCAATGATTGCTGCTGTACCGTACTATACTGTACCCAGCAACAAAAACTGTGTTTCAGGTTGAGTTTGTTATTTATTTCTGTCTGCCCTTTTGTCTCTGACTTTGCGAATCATCTGCATTCATGTGCATCACTTGTTACAAGGTACACCCAGCGGGAAGAGGCAAATGCATAGCCAATGCATTGCATTAGCCTGGCAAGCCAACTTCAGTGCTGGACAAAATAAAGCCAAAATATAGCTTCAGGATTCAGGTCAGGTGAGGGTCATAAATTTGGTGGTAAGTCTTGAGTTTAGTCGGGTTGGATGCAGAACCCTGTCGCTACCTGCTCAGCACCAAATAACAGACAAAGTTAGCAACTAGCTGGTGAAGGAAAGTGGAACATTTAGCAGCTGAAAAGTCAGATATTTCTCTCAGGAGACCAAAGCAGAGCTGAAAGGAGACAGATATTGGACTTCATTCATCAGGTGGACACAAACAGGACTCCAGTGGGATGATCATGTTGTTCTATGTCTGCTGGAAGTGTAATTGTTTGCTAATATATATATATATTTATATATTTATATATGTGTATGTGTGTTTTTGGATTGTTTTAGAGTTCTTCTTCCCCAAAGTGGACACAAAATGAATCAACGCAGCAGTAAATATTAAATAATTCTACATTCAAACATTTTCAGACCCTTAATCAGTAACGTTTTTAATGTTGTTTGAACTTGATCACCACAGACTTCAATTAATTAACTAATTAACAGCCACTGATGGGATGATGACACTACATTTTTTCGTCACAACATAATCCAAAGCATTGACTTGAACATTTTAATTCCAACTGTGTTTTTTTTATAGCGTAGATTATCCAAACTCAGACCGGTTCTTGGACTGGGACCAGATTTGAACGCTGGAGACTCGGTATTTGTCTTCTTGGTTTGGTGTTGGCCGCAGCCCAACGAGAAAGGCGGACATGATCCTTTCACCCTGCAGAGGAAATGTTCCAGTCGTGGCTGTCAGTCCCATCTGTCGTCAACATCGGCTGAATTGGCCCCCCAGCGCCGACGCGTAGGCTGCGATGAGCTGTCCCTCTTTCTCATTGGATCACTCCCTGTGACTCTTTTCACATCCACAATGCATGCAGCCCTTTTCATATAGGCTTTTCCCAAAGAGTGCACTTGACCTTATTCACATGCAGTCGTGTCTGTTTCTCCCCGGTGCATCCTCTCCCCGCATCACTGCAAGGGGTTTTTAAAGTGCTTGGGAAACGAGAGTCCTGCTTTTAGCTGAAGCACTCTCTCCCTCTTCACTTCAAGTGTGCCGTAGTTGGCGGTGGAGGATGCAGATACTGTCTATCACCTTCTCCCCAGGCACCTCTGTGGAGAGCCTCGCAGAGAAAGAGCTGCATAATTTAACTGGGATATCTCACTCTTTTCACTTAACGGGCTTCATGAGCGAGCCAAAGCATTAGCTGGAGAGTTTTCAGCCTTAAACATTTCAAAGCGAATAGCTGACGTTAAAAAATGAAACACTTTCTATGCCGTGAAACCATCAGCGTCTCTGCAGTGTTAACTCACAGAAATGGATGGATACGTCCACATCGGCTGCTGAATAGTGTCGCATTCACGTTAAACATATTAGAGCTGAAGTGATTAGTCTTTTTTTTTTTTTTTAAATGGAGAAATGCCCAAAGATTTTCAGCTTCTTAAATGTGGTTTTTCTTTGTCTTATATGCAGTATTGTAACGTGAAAGTACATTTACTCAAGTACTGTCGTGAAGTATTTGACAACATTAGTTACTTTGCAGATTCGGATTATTAATAGAAAATATAAATCAACTAATAAATTAAGATGTATTAATATGGATTAAGCTCACCGGCAGTACATCAAGTACTTCAAATTAGCTCCATCTTTACCAGCTGCAACATAAGTGATGCTTAAAGTATATTTTGATGCTAATACTTGTGTACTTTTACTTAAGTAAGATTTTGAATGCAGGTCTTTTATTTGTAACAGAGTATTTTTACAAGAAGATCTGAGCACTTCTTCCTTACATGACAGTAAACTGTATATCTTTGGGTTTATAATTGTTGTGTACAAAAAAACAAGCATTTTAAAGAAGCCATCTTAAGTAATGAAAACAACTTGTTTAGCCTCTGCAGACGTCCTGCTGCCTAACAAGCTTCAGACACTGAATGGACTCGTAGAGATGGTAATGCGGTAATAAACGTGGATGTCTAGAAGAGACACTGAGATACCTTTTTTTGTGGAAATTTCTGGGTTATAGGAACCTGGGAGAAGTTTTTTTTTTTTTACACTTGTTTACACTTCTATTTTTAGGCCAATAAATAAAGCAAAAATGAAATATTTCTGACTTTATTCCTGGCAGTGTGAGTCGCTGTGTCTCCTAAGGATGAAGTGTTCCTACTTCTGAGACTAAAAAAACATTTAAAAACACATCTGAGTATCTGAGAAAGCTCTTGACCTCTTGACCTCACTCTCAACACAAGGTCCAACTTGTTGTTTCTGAAGCTTTCAGCCACGTCATGCGGCCTTCCTCAGTGGATGGAGGCTGTTCAGTTGTCACGGAGACGGTTTAGTAGTCATCAGGTGACCTGTTATGTGTCGTATATGTGGCAGCTCATCCATTCATTTGTCACGTGATAACAACAAACCATCTCCATGACAACTGAGCAGCTCCATCGGCTGAGGAAAACCATGTGATGTGGTTGAAAGCTTGACCTTATGTTGAAAATGAAAAGTTGGCATTTTTGGAGATACATAGTTTTGACAGAACAGAGGTCTTTGTGTTCTGAAATAAAATAGATGTATAGACAATATGACGGCCCTAAATAAATAAACTAAAACTTTTATTCTGGGGGAGCTTGTGGCTTTTACACGTGAACCCAAAAAGCTTCATTTTCTTGCATTTCTTTCAATGATGAGGGTTATTATTATTATATAAAGTTGTAACCTTCAAACAGTTTCAGACTCCAATATCCAAAATGAAAAATGATGCCACACACAAATGTTTATTTTTCTTGTTTTTTTACTGAAAAGGCTGAGCCAGTAGCCAGCTTCAGCTTCAGAGTACTGAGAAATAGAATGAGCAAAATACACCTGGGCATTTCAACAAATAAAACTGACGGTAGAGACGAGTCGTGGCAGATATACACACTTTGAGGCAGGGCATTGTGGGAAAAAATGAGGCATCTGGGTATAACCTCACACCCGGCTCATAAACACCCGACGCCAAATTCAGAAAATTGTTAGAACTAAAGCAAATAAACACGTTAGTTTTGTCTTTATTTGCAAAACTCTCCTTTGTTTAAGTAAAAATTCTAAAAGTTTTTATTTTGATGAAGGCACCAATGCTGAAACTTGTGGTGGAGCCACAGAGGAAGAAAATAATTGTTATAATCTTAACGTTAAAGAGAACATGGTTGCATTATTTTGCCTTCATTTCCAATGAGCTCTGTAAAATAAAACTTTTAAAATGAGCTGTTGGTTTAATAAATTGCCTTTCTGAAGATACATTTTTTCTTTGGTGTGTTTTCCCAGCAACTACATGTGGTGAAATCATGTGAAGTAAGAGCAACACGTCCCAAATTATCTACCAACAGAAGCCTCAATAGACCAGAATGCAATGCTGCTCCAGGACAGGTTGTGCTATAAGTATCAGACGCAGCCAAATGTTTAAAAACTTAGTCTAATTGATGTAGAAGGCAAAATGAATACATTTGAAAATATCTCCTGCAATGCATAGGACACCTGAAACTGACATCTAGCAGTATCTGAAGGTTAGAGTTAGAAATCAAGAATGAACTGAGAGGTTCCAGACTAATTTGAGACGATGCCATGCTAGATTGTTGTAGGTGGACTTTCAGATATAACAACTTAAATCTGCTGACTTCTGAAACCGCTACCTCAACTTCCATGTTAACTTAAAGTGACAGCGGTGGGACGGATACGTCGCTCACTACCGATTAGTTAAGGCTAAACAAACAATATAACCCCCCCTCGCACACAGAAATCAGCTCACACAATCCATCCATACACCCATTAGCTGTACCCACTTATCCTTTAGAGGGTCTGAGGGTCTGAAGCCGATCCCAGACACAATGTCAGACTAAATTCATTCTGATTCATCTGAAAACGTTCAAAAGTTGAGATGTTTATGCTGCAGTCACAATAAACAAGTACAAACTTCAAACTGAAGAAGTTGAAATGGTTTCATCAAATCCGCCCACTTTACAGCTTATGTCTAATTCACATTAGCAATACATTAGCACTGTGGCTAACATCGGAATTGTGTTATTTCCAGCCGGTTTACCCAATATGAGATTATAGGTCCTCCAACATGGTGGCCTGTCTCTGTTAAACACCTCGACTGTCCGAATGCTCGTTGCCGGGCCTCTGCTGCCCTGCCTCTGTGTGTATATCTATCCTGAGGGCAACTCTTCATCCCAAAACCCCTCATTTTGACAGAATGGAAGGGAAAAACAAGGAAACGGCAGCAAACAACAGTTGTACAAATTGACCAGTGCATTGTGTTTTTAAAAGTCCGGTTCAGCAGGTTCAGGAAATTTGCAAATCGAGTTCATACTTCACGCTCTCCTTTTGTTTCAAACCTGCATGTCTTGCAGGTGAGAACGTCTCTGCAGTCCCTCTGAAGACGAGGCTGAGTCCTCTGCATCCCAACGTCTCATTGACAGTTTTCCCGCTGTCCAACTGCAAACATCCCTCTTTTTGTTAGTCCAAATGAAGAGGGAGGCAGGTCCATCCAAGTCCAACTGGACACAGAGACAGAGGGACTCTGATTGGCTGATGCTGGCAGACCAGTACAGATCAGTCCTCCGTACAGAAACCTAGGCAGAGATACAGATTTCATATGAATGAATCGTTGTAGTCACATGACCAGCATACAGTCCTCTAAGATGTGACCTTCGGGGGCATTGGTGGAAGAAGTACTAGTATATATATTTTAGTACAAGTCTTACATTCAAGATTTCACTTAAATACAAAAGTATTAACAGCAAAATGTCCTTAAAGTGTTACAGTACAAGTACTTGTTGGGCTGAATGGTGCCTTTCACAGAGTTATAGTGTCATATATATATCGTATCATTGGAATATTATGACTGATGCTTTAACACCGAAGCAGCATTTAAATGTCAGAGCTGGTGGAGGTGGAGCACATTTTAACTACTTTAAATACTGTTGGGAAGTTGACTCTGCAGGACAGTATCATATTTTATAAACTGATCATATGTTTTGTTTGTAAAACCCTAATCTGTAAAGAAACCAGTCACTCCAGCTGTCAGATAAGTGTAGTGGAGCAGAAGTACGAAGCAGCATAAAACCGAAATACTCCAGTGGTTAGACAGCCTCTTTCAAGGATCTCTGCTATTAGCCAAGCCCCAAACTAACACCAATGGCTCAGATTTATTTACATGATAACCTTTGTTGTGTCTATTTTTTTTTTTAAACATGAGTTTAAACATGAGACGAAGCAGAGTGAGCGCTCAGTGCACTTGACATCAGAACTGATGGTCGGATGCTCGAATCGCACCGGAAACTCCCTCCGCCCACACATTTCTGACATCAGATCTGTGTCAGACCACTTCTGTTACTTTCCAGTCACATTCACACTCACTTCTTCTCTCTCTAGCTCTCTCTTTTCAGTCTTCACACAACTACTTCTCACGTGGACAACCGAGGACAACACTATGAATGTCTTCCAGTCTGAAAATGTGTGCCGTTACCCTCGTATTTAAAAGATTATCGCGTCTCCCTCCTCTCTATGATCACCAGTTATTCACGCCGCCCTCCAGTGTGTAAACACTTTTGCCTTTAGTCCCACACTCACTTCAGCTGAGATGATCTCTGCTGCTACGTCTGCGACTCAGCTTCTTGTTCTGCTCCCACCACCCTCCGGATGCTCTTGATTGACAGGTACATCTCCTCCTCGGGGTCGTAGTAATAAAACTTACTCAGGTAGGATATCAGCGGTCTGGAAAGAGGTGTTGATAAACATGAAACAATCAGCAATCAGCCAGGTGTCCCTCTGTTCCTTGTATTAGTACTTGTTCTGTGTGATGACATTTGAATCTGAATCAGTCAGCATGGCATATGCTAGAGAGTTAGCATGGGGCTAATTTTGCATAGTAGCACCATTAAAATCATGGAGGTCTGGACAAAATCTCCCCATCATCAATCATTTTAAGAGGCCCACTGTGTCTAAATCCTTCTCTAACTGATTTATCTGCGTAGAACTCAACACCTTGAAAATCCTGCAACACCTGGCCCTGACTTTTCAAATGGCTCAGTTTTGTGTGTTTATTGCGTCATGGTTTGTGGTGCAACAGGTGAGTATTTCGGCAGGTGCGTTATTTAAGTGGTCACATGACTGAGAGGAGCTGAGTACCTGGGCAGTGGAAGCTCCTGGATGTGGTCGATGCGGACCATTTGTCGGATGCAGAAGCGACAGAGATGTTGTAGTGACTTCACGTTGCTGAAGCGAGATACAGGATACAGCAGCTGAACCGGGGTGGGAGGAAGCCCTGCAACACACACACACACACACACACACACACACACACAGTCGTGTTTCCATCACTTCAGAGGACATTACCTTGACTTACATTCATTTCCTGGAGACCCTTATCCTGAAGCTGACCTTACCCTGACCTTAAACCAAGTCTTCATCCTAAAATTTAACGATTGACGTTATGGAAGTCCCCACAATGTGACTGTGTAAACAGATGTATGTCCACAAAACATAATACAAACACACACACACCCCACACATTTGTGTTACTGCACTTAGTCTTGTTTAACATCATCTCACAGTACAGGACAAGGCTGGTGTTTCTCTATATTCATATAGAGAGACCAAACCAACAATGTGTTAGTCCGTCTCTCAATACTTTTCTCACTTTTCACTGTCTGTGGCTCTCAGCTCCAAATCCATTCACTCTGAAGACATAAACCTTTAAAAACACATCAGAAATAGACAGTTTCATTTTTTTAATTTCCTGAAACAGCTGCTCACTGTAGTTTTTAACAAACGTTACTCAAACAGGAGGAAATTGTGCATTTGTTGGGGACTATTTTCAGCTGCGGATGAATCCATATTTGGTGCTCTAGTGAGTATTTGGGGCAGCAGGACGGTGTGTGAGTCAAAACAAACTACAGTGTGTGTGTGTGTGTGTGTGTTCATGGTAATGAAGGAACATGTCACCCGGTGACACTGTGTGGCTCACTGATGTGTTTGTAATGTGTTATTTTTATTGTCAGTGAACTGTGCCGCCATTTTGGCCAAGACATTCTCAAAAGAGTGACACCCTGATCTCAAGAGACGATCCTGGTGAAACTGAATCAAATTCATTTGAGGATACACTTCCTGATGTTAGTATAGCATCCATCAACATCTCCAAATCCTCCCAGCTCACTGCTGATGTTCTAAAACTGAACTGTGAGCTGAGCTGAGTTTCCAAACATCAATCAGTGGGTGGGAAGTGATGAGGTATTATACCCAAAATGAGGTATTATAACAAAATCAGTGTGCTTATCTTTTATGCAATGATGATTAAGATGATATAAAAGGCCAAGTATTACATTATTCTTACATTTCTTTTTATTTGAATCCTTAATATGAACTTAATTTAACTTTAATTTATCTTCACCCTAAACCAAAGCACCAACCCTTTCATTCTTTTGGGAGGATATCTAGTGATTGTAAACACAAAAACACACACTCACATGTACTTTAAAGACAAATATATAAGACAGACGTACTGTATGTAAACACAAACACATGCCGCTACAGTCATACTTACTTTGAGTATAAACCACACTCATAGATGCATTCTCACAATTATAAATCATGCACGGGCTGAATGCAGACATGCAGACATGCAGATATATTCCCCCTCTCCTCCGTCTCTCAGGCACTTCTCACTAAGTGGCAGCTCACATCCATTTTTGATCGGCTCTGGCTGCGTGCAGATATATGACCTATATTTTACCTGGGACTCTGGAGCGGAGAAAGTAGAGGAATTTGCCGTTCTTGGAGTGCATGATGGCTCGCTCGATAAACTCCACCACCGAGTGGCAGCGGTCCTCAAACTTCGGGTGGCACCACAAGCTGAACGTCCCTGGAGGTTAGAGAAATGTTTTCCTTTATCATCTATAAATCATACCCACATTAATTATGAAACGTTTGTATATTTACAGTATACACATAAGACCGGCCTGTATAAGTTAGCTGCCTCTATCAGCCTCTTACAGCATGACCCTCTTTGATGGGTTTTGACATTTTCTATTTCTTTCACAGCAAATGTTTCAAAGTGACATCCTCAACTTCCCCTGTTGTACATTTTATTTCTACTTTTGCATACGTGACCCGATGAGGGGCTTAATTCTGATTGGCTGAGAAGTGCTACAGCTGTGCAACAGTAGAGCTGCACAAAAAAAAGGGACTTTATTTACTGTAAAATTGTTACTTCTGGGAAAACAATACTGCATCTTTAATGTTGGCCTCATGCTGCACATGTTGGCATAAACAGAAACTTCAGTGGACAAACTATACTGACAACTGTTCCGCTCCTTATATCACAATTCGCCTGTTAGCATACGTACATATGCTAATTGGTACAAAACACATGGTACAGCTGAGGCTGATGGGAATGTCCTTCATTTTGAAACTCATAAGCTCATTAGGTTGTCGAGCTATTTCACTGAGTGAGCGACAACTTTGACCTGGTGATGGCGTTAAGATATTTAACTCTGAACCTCAAAAGTCAACCTCATGGTGGTGCTAGAGGAAAGGTCAGACGATCACCAAAGTTATTATTCATCCACTGGGGACCTTGACTCTCTGCATTCAATTTCAATAGCTGTCAATATATTTGACTCTGTACCAAAGTGGTGGACCGACAGACCGACACCAGTAGAGCCGTGATGCTAATGTGGCTTAAAACGGCCAAATGATGACTGTTTAATATAAGACTTCAGAATAAAAGCCTCTAATTTGGACAGAAAGCCCACTATCTATAACCAGCTGATGTGTGACACATACAGAGTGCGTAGACACAGCTGAATAAGTGTGTGTGCCTTCCTGTTGACTGCTCTGTGGTTGTTTATATGTGAAAGCCGTTTTGCCCTCGATTCATGTCAGGCCACGATGCGTTCATGCACACGTGATCGTGTTGATGTGAACGTGTTGTGTCAGTCGGGGCTGCACGTCTGAATAATGAATGTGTTTCCAGGCATGACTCCATAGCTTTATAATGGTGACTCATTAATGTAGAGCCCCATTTATGTATGTATGTCTGTGTGTGTGTGTGTGTGTGTGTGTGTGTGTCTGCCTGGTCACACACACATCCTCCATGAGTCACCTTGTTAGTTCGTCACACATGTGGCGTGTGTGCAAATACGTGTGTGGTGTTATGTGAGTTATTCATGCTTCAGTATTGTAGCGTGATCTTATTGGATCTCTATTAGGGCGTGTTTGAGTTTATTCTTGATTTATTTGTGTTCTGTTGTTTCTTCTTTCTTGTTATGGTCGCTGTGTGAAAAGCTACAAAAAAAAAAGGCTTATTACCTTGAAAATAAAAGCTTATTTTAAACCTTGAAGCCTTTTGAGCGGTGAAGGAGCAATTTTGTGTCTTTATACTAAAGAAACGACAGAAAAGTTGTGTTTCCTGAACTTATAATGCTAAAATGATCCTCTTCAGGTAAAGCTCGCTTTCTTGGCACAAACGTGATCGTTCGGTTGGTTTTTATTCATCACAAACAGACCGAATGTGTGAGAGAGTGTCCGCTTGTGTGTTTGTTATTTTCCTTCAGTCTCTCTTGTTTATCGTCTCGTCTCGGTATGTTAAAGGATACGTTTGCGGTTTTTAATGCCCTGTAAAGTCCTAAAAAGACTAACTTTGTGTGAGTGTGATTTTGCACAAAACGATGACTGTGGATTTTGTCCTTCATCTCTTCCACTGGAAGCAATGACAAAGGCAGGGATCCTTTAACAGCCTGTACGGACAGATGAAGCAACTGTCATCAGTTAGTTGACTAAAAACGGTTCCTGTTTTTTAAATTTACTACATCACAAATGTGTTCACATACAGTATGAACTCCATCCAGACCTTGAGAAGCGGCTGAAAGCTCAGGGAGAAGATGAAAGTATGTGTGTGTAAAGGTCTTCTGTGACTCATCGTGGTGGTGTGCCGTCATACATGTGGTTTGTGTCCATATTACATGCCTGAAGTGTAGAATGACCAGCGTATGGACGCACATATTTTGCATTATGAGTGTTTGTGTGTGTGTGTGTGTGTGTGTGTGTTGCTGTGAGCATGCATTATGCTTGAATACTTGCACACATATGCAAGCATAATGTAAGTTATGCAGGGAAATGTGTGTGTGTGTGTGTGTGTGTGTGTGTGTGTGTGTGTGTGTGTGCGCTCTTGTACTTCTCTCCTTGTGATTTGGAGTTTTAGACTCAGAATGAGGACATTTAGGAAAATAAGGACATTTTTGGAGAGTGAGAACATTTCGTCTTGTCCTCAGTTTTAAGGTGATGGTTATAATTAGGATTAGGTCACGCTTGGATTAAGGGTAAGTGTTGTAGCATGTAGCTGTGACGGTTTGGGTTAAGTTATAATTACACCTTCCTTATAGCCAGAAGAGTTTGCATGATGTCAGTTTCGTCAGACTCTACGCACAAACTGTAACATGTTCATCTCTGCGGATATAGACAGTTCAGTATCGTGTGCATCTGCTGGCAGCATCCGTGTCAGTTTGAGAATATCAAAGCTTTTAGTTTGACGGGGTTAGAGCCAGTGTACAAACGTGTGTGTGTGTGTGTGTCTCACCTCGGTAGTGCTCCATGCGTGTGTGGTGTGTGACGCCCTGCGACCTGAAGCTGAGGCTCAGGATGTATCGGGGGTCCGAACTGTCTCGGACCAGGAAGGATCCGTCCGGTTTCCCCTTCAGCTTCATCTCTGCGTCCTCCCAGTTCATCGGACCCCAGTACCAGCCGCACTGAAGGGAAACCAGTGAAACCTTTTCTTTATTTTCATCTTCAAAGTTCAACTTTCACTCAAACAAGCCAACACGCTTGTACCTGCAAGGACGGAGACCCTAAAGCTGCCCCAGAAACCAAAGCCTTCTCCAGAAACATCCACTTCCCTCAACACACTCATCTCAGGGGATGCAGCTTCCTTGATGCTCTCTGCAGTTACATTAAGACCTACGTCCTGTCAATCACAACCAATTAAAGCTAACGAACAACCCACGATGCTTCTGTCAACCGTAAACTCTAAAAGTTGATGGAAAACAAAGTTCGATTTTACACCAAAGCGTAAAGACCTGCTTGTTTAAACCTCAATGTCTTGTTTTCTTTTTCTGCATGTGTTAAATGAACAAGATACAACACACATTTGATGCTAAGCTATCTATTCCCCACTGCTTCCAGTCTTTACACTTAGCTAGGCTAAACTATTTTACAATAAACTAAACTGTAAACTGAATATCTTTTATCTTTTATAGTTTTTGGACAGTTGGTCAAACAAAACAAAAACAGCCACCTGAAGACGTCAACTTCAGGTAACTGAGACTGAGAAGAAAACTTTTCACTATTTTCTGACCAAAAGATTAATCGATGAATTGAGAAAACTTGCAGTGGTTCAGCGGATTCCCCGCATGAGCCAGCCAGCGTGAATCTACACCAAAATCAAAAAGACATACGTGATAACAAATGAACGTAGGGAAGTCTTTGATAATAGTCTTACCTTCTCCAGCTCTCTCAGACTGGCGGTGAAGTTGCTGGCCTCAGACCGCCGCAGGGCACACAGCATGGGGGGCGGGGCCTGTCTGGAAGGGGGTGGGGCATCAGACGGCGATGGGGTTGAATGAGGGAGGGCCCGGAGGAAGGCGTCTAAATCAAGGACAGAATGTCAGAGAAATTAAAGGCGCTGCGTGAAGCATCTTTAAAGTTCTCCTCACTTTCCGTGGAAGGAAAAATAAACTACACGGATACCTCAGCTGATACTTTTATATTTTCCTTTTTTTCAAAAAAGGATAGAATATTATTTGTATTCGCTAGAAGACATGTTTCCCCCCTTTTTTTTTTATCAAGTCCACATAATATTCAGCCATCAGCCGCTCAGTATTTAAGCTGTCTGTCCCTTCCAACATCTGGAGGGACCCATCGTGCTGTTAACTTGGTATTCTACTCAGAAAGTGGAAACTCGTTAGCTCAGCTTGCATGCTTGCTTGCTAACATTGGCGATCCCAGCTGGTTAACTTTGTCGAAGTGATATTCGAGCTACAGTATTACACTAATCAAATAACCAGCACCAACGTCGTCAGTCAGTGCGGAAATTCACGCACCTGGAGACACGAATGTAGGGGGCGCTATCACGGCAGACAAAGTAGTTTTCCCCAACTACACAAATCAAATCAAACACTAAGAATATCTTGATTTCTTTACAAAAATTCTGTTGAACTTAAGCAGCTTATTGAAATATAAATAATTTAGTGTATTTAAATGAGAGCATGGAGGAGACGACTGGTCACTTCGCTGAATTAGGACTACTTCTCCCATCAGCCCATTGCTTCTTGATGAACATGTTGGAACTTCATTTTCCATCGATTGTTTACTCGTTCAACACCAGAGACTCGGTTTGTTTAGTTTTCACAGCAGCGCTCACTTCCTGTTTAGTGCCAGGAAGCAATCGAGTTGATTCACCGACACGTCTTACCATTGAGGCTGAGACTGTGCTGGATGGTGGCGTGGGAGGGAGGAGGAGGAGGAGGGAGAGGCAGGGGGAGGGACTGCAGGGAGGCGCCCATAACACTCACTAGGAAGGGCCCAGGCTGAGGCCCGGCTATGTCATCTGGAGGAAGGAAAGGAAGGAAGGAAGGAAACAAGGACAGGAGGGGAGAGGGATGGGAGGAGGGAGGACAAAGACAGGGAAGAAAGCAAAGAACGTGTCAAGAGGAAGAGAGAGAGTGAAAGAAAGAGGGAAAAGGAAGGAAAGATAAACGAAGGAAGGAAGGAAGGAAGGAAGGAAGGAAAGAGCTTTTCAACACCATCACACAGAAAGCCTCAGTCCACCAAATTAAAAGACCTCTTTCTTAATATTGACCAAATCCCACGAAAAGATCAAAACAGTGACGGTATCTTCAAACATGTATTGTGTATCACAGCCTGACGTATCTTCTTCCTCTGAGCCATAAAAACCTTTAAAACAAAATAGTCCCCAACAAATGCACCATTTCCTGTTTTGAGCGTCGTTTGGTGAAAACTACAGCTGTGACCGGCTGTTTAAGGAAATGATTGAGCCTTTTTTAAAGATGAAACTATATCATTATCTCACGGTCTGTAATGTTGTCAACATTATCATTTAAAGCAGACCAAGACGATGCTTAAGCCCTCTGCTTATGTGGGTCAGAAAATAACACCGGCTCGGAGCAAAACTATGCATTTGAAAGGTCAGAGAGTGGCCATGACATTAACAATGGGGGGACATTAATGCCCTGATATTTAGGAACATCATTTTTACATTTCACATTGTTTACAATTGATTTCTTGTGAAATATTGATGCTCTAGTGTTGGTACAGTCCTCTATCTGTCTGTATGATGAGTGTAAATCTCTGATTGGGTGATTGGTTGTAGTGCATTTGGTGAACAAACAAGAATCAGATTTGACAAAATCAACGAAGCAAGAACAAAAAGGACAAACATGCCCCTAAAAACAACAAACAAGAAAATAAAAGCCGGTATTTATTTACCCTGGAACAGATTGTTCCTGTGAAGAGAGGAAAACTGTTTTTCTCATCGATTGCAGATTTCAAATTAAATCTGTAGTTTGCGGCTGACCTTTCAAAGCTTCTCCAATCACATTACAGCAGAGTACAAAAACCTGTCTGCGTCTGTTTCTGGAAATGTCCGACTGATAACAAAATTGATAAGTAAGTATTTGATGTAAAAATATTAAGAGAAACTGCCAGAGCTTCCTTTTCATCTAAATTTAGACAGGCTAACGTAAAGCTCTGTAAAGCTCAGTCAGGACCGCCTGTAACTGTATTTATCATTTACCATTTGATATCATGTTAATCAGAGTGTGTGCGTGCAGAGTGAATAAGATGAAGGGAGAAAGAGAAGCAGAGACAGACAGGAAGGAGAGAAAAGTACCTAACAAACTGAGACTTCGGCGTGGAGGGGGGGGAGGCGTGGGAGGGTGTGGCGTGTTCGTCCCTCGCCGCGAAATATCCACATCCACCAGGGAGACAGTCTCACCTGAAGCCAGAAAAGTGGCAGCGGAGAAAAGAAAGGAAAAGTTAAGGAAAGCAAAACAAAGATGCCGACAGCAGAGTAAGAAAAAAGTAAAACAGGCATCTGTGATTGTGTGTTGTTTTGTCTGTGCTGCAGAGTGCCATTAAAGCTGCACCAGGCAGGATGTTTATGGAAAATTACACCAAGCTAATCAGCCTAAATCACTGCAATAAAGACGAACATCCCATCCCCGCTAATTGAGATGCTGCAGATTCACTGTTTACCAAAGTGAAATTCTGCAGTTGGGGACGGTTACTGGCAGGGAAAGAAACAAATTCAAATGTAAGAGCCAAATCCCCACCGTCTCCTAAACAGCAGAGAAAGCTGGACTCACCCGCTTTACATCTCTTCTTCTATCATCTCTTTTCTTCTTCTTTTTTGGTGGTGAAACATCACAGAGCGGCTGGGTTGGTAAACACCAGCACGCTGTGCGCAGGACTTCTGGGGGTTTTAAGTCCCCAAGATTTCAAACAACTCAACCTTGCTCCCATGTGAAATGTTGCCTGCATGGTGCAGCTTTAATGTTTCTGTCTAATTGGTGGTTAGCCCTGTGCAGAGCATGTGTTCATTAAACTACAAACTACAAAAATCATCAGATTCAAGCAAATCTGAGATCTACGAGCAATGTGGGACACCAGAATGTACTTCTGAGCCCTGCAGAGGTTGTGGGCCGAATCTTATAAAGTCAGCTAAAAAATTATTTTGCCAGCTGATCTACAAACATCCTCACCCATCTTACCTAAAGGCCTTTTTGCTAAATCCTGTCTTCTCTTATCTGGTGCACCAGTTAAAGTGTCTGACTCGTGACAACAGTTAAAGATACTATGTGGAGGTTTTTTTTTTACATGTATTTACATGTATGAATCACTGTAATAGAACTTAAAAAGAGTCCTTCCCAAACTCGGGACGGTTTTTCCAGGAAAATCCAAAGGATGTGACGTTATGCACGTTCCCGAACGCCTGAGCCTCTCTTCAGCTCCATGTTCAGCTCCCCTACAGCGCCAACACTGTGCAACACTAGCTAGCATCAGCTTAGAAATGGGGTCTGCTAACGTCAACAAACTACAAGCGCCCACCAGCTAACTAACTAGCTAACGTAGCAAAATACCGTCTTGAGTGGATAACGTGAGCTAATTCATTCTGGTTGGTAAATTGACTACCTTGCCGTTTGCAAACCAGCTAACAATACAATGCAACCAACAACAGATCCATGCAGCTACTTACAGTTACAGCTAGCTAGCAAAATACTATCTGAGGGGATCTGTTAGTTAGCTAGTTTGCCAAATTACTCCACCAGCTAACGTTATCCATGATACTCGCTGATGTATTGTGACAAATGGTGTTGATTTTAGCCAACAATAAGTTGCTAACTAAACATGCTTTCCTCTAACCAAGAGCAATGCAAGGCAGCGGTGGACAACTAGCTAACTGTAACCTAAGGTGAGGTTAGCCACCTAGCCGTAACTTAGCGACGCGGCATGGATCTGTCACTGCACCTACCTGTAGTTGGTCAGTATATTTAGGCTACCTCTTCAACTTAAATACCTAAATACAAAGCGTGTATGAATAAGTTTGGAGTTATAGGAGGCACCTCTGATGAAGCTACATGCTAGCAGTTTCCACTTTCCCAATCCAGCTATTTCCCACACATCCTGTAGCAAAGAGCATCTTTGTGGTGTTTAGTTTGTCCCTATCTTTAAGATTCAAATCTTCTAAGTAGCAGTAATAAGTAAAAATGCACAATTATTATCAGCAATATTAGAAAAATGACTAATTTTGCAGAATAATAATAAGAAGCAGCAGCCAAATGTATTTCTTACAGTCTGGCAACCCAAACATTGTCTGTGTTAAAGATTAATAAGCCATTAGCTATGTCTCTTAAACACTTTATAAAGTCTTGTTAGAAAGTGGGCCCCGGCAGTTTTTGTGTTGCTGGAGGTGGAATTAATTTTTAACTATACTGTTGGGGCCGTTTGTTTTACGCCAATTCATCATGGCTCATGAGTTCGTTCCACGTTTTAGAATCTTAACCTGCAAAAGTACGTCTGTCAGACGAATGTAAAATGTGGAGTGTGTAAAGTAGCATAACATGGAGATAGTCATTCAAATCGTACTTCAGGAAGAACTTGAGTAAATGTTCTTTGTTTCTTCACTATACAGCGGTGGAAAGATTCAATACAGCAAAGTTTCTTTACCTTAAATGACCCACAACATCAGCCTGATCAAAATGTTCTTTCAAAAGTGGATTAATCGAGAAAACAACGTGAAAAGAAATCTTTAGTTGCAGAGTTTGGAGTGTCCTGTGCGCTGAATGAAGTTTCAGGGGGGGTTTAAAGCATTTCTGAGGGGAACCAGAGTTACGACCGAGCGGCCCTTACCAGTGAAAGCAGAGAGAGAGGCAGAGAGGGAGGCAGGGGAGAAGGCACTGTGGGCCCTGGTCAGTCTGGGCTGGCTGTGGCTGCAGGACAGACATGAAGACGGGCAGAAGAAGAAGAAGGAGAACATGAGAGGAGAGCTACAGTGCAGAGAAGAAGTATTAGTTGCAGCAGAGTTTCAGAGAATTAGCTCTTTCAGCATGAGTGTGTGTGTGTCTGCAGTTTCGGGTCCTGCAGCTTTTTTACTTTTTCCGTTTGATGCTCTTAGCTCTGGCAGTCAAGACTTCTGAAGCTATGTTTTTTTAATCACAGCCTTCCCTCAGTGTGCCGCCGTGAATAATGACTAAGCAGTGAGTTGGATGGAGGGTGACAAGCCACAAAGGTTTGAAAAATCTCTGCATCTAATAACATGCAGCACTAAAAAGTTCTTGAGCGTCTGAGAGAAAGCCAATAAGCTGCCAGTCGAAGGAGTAAATTCAAGCCATTAGAAAACAATGACTGCCCGGCTTCTAAAAGAAAATAAAGTCCACAGCAGAACGGAAAAAACACTTGGAAAGGAATCAACATGTCTGGAGTCTGAATGCGTCTTCATCAGGGCACAAACACTGTATTCAAACATGTCTGTGTTCTTTTAAAAGTTTCCACTTGGACTTCCAGTTCTTTTTCTAAGCTCAACCTTTTCTGTTTTTTGTCCTTAAACTTCCTGACCTGTAGATTTGTTTTGACCTTGTCAGTTGTTGGACTCCCTTTTCTGGGAGTTTCTTATCAAAAGGCTAAATACAACAGAAGAAACACGTGAAGGGAAAGCAGAAATATTACACTTCCATTTCTGGTCACTGCTGATTTTGTAGTGCTTGGTTCAGATCTTGGCCTTGATTGAATGGTTGATAGTGATAGTGGGGAATAAGAATAGTACATTGTAAGACTAATCTTGGACTGTCCAGGGCTGCTCACCTGTCTGTGTCCTGCTCGGCACCAGCGGTGCTCGCCATGTCCAGCAGACTCCCGGCAGAAGATACTGAGTAGGTCACCGAGGGCCTCTTGTCCAGCAGGTGATTGGAGCCGCTGCAGCTTTTAGTCCGGAACAGTTTACTCAGGCGGATCTTTAACGAGCCCTTTTTGGACTTCCCTGGAACTTTGAGCGTTTTTTCCCCACCCGCGCTCCAGCCTGTGGGAGTCCGCGGCGCACTGGCGCAGCGCTCCGGCCGCCTTCTGGGTGTCGACGCCTGGCTCAGGTTTGGGCTTGTGGCCCAAGGGGAGCTCTGGACCGGTGTAGGTGACGGTGACATGGCTGAAACCTGGGCGACAACCTCTGTATCCCCGGAGCTTACCTGCGAGAGCCGGCTGGCCAGGTTCCCGTGGAGGCTGCACACCTGCGCGCCAAGGTGCGCTGCCGCCGCCGCCTCGGTCGCCGCCGGGGCCATCCCCTCCACCTGCCTCCTCAGCTCCGCTTGGAAGCTGCTGATGGAGAAAGCCCCGGACATTTTCTGGACTATTTCCCTTTTCCTGTTGAGTAAAAACTCGCGGCGTCCGTGCTCATCATCCGTCTCTCCCTCCGGGCACTCGTCCATGCCCAGGCCGGTAACGTCCCCGCTCCCCAGCCCCTCTAGGACCAACAAAGCATCGCTGGTCTCTGTCGGGTCATCCCCGGGCTCTACTCCCCCTCCTACCGGCCCGTGTGCACCCTGACACGAACACTGCGGGAGCTCCCCTGCTTTGAACAGCATCTTGGGTACCGCGCCGACCCCCAGCTCCCCAAACCGTCGGGCCAGCTCAAACACGGCTCCCTCTCTGTCCCTGGTGGCGCATCCCCATTTAGAGTCAATCACGGTGAGGGGGTTGGATCTCTCCGACAACAAGGGCCACTCGGGCGGGGTAGTGATGAGTCGATGCCGGCGGCATAGCTCCGCAGCTCCCTGCATCTCCGCAGTGACGGAGAGCGGCGGGTGCGCTCCCCATGTCCGCTCCAGCAGATTCTGCTGCTGCTGCTGAACGTCTGCGGGACTCAGGGTGTTGTTATTGACAGTCGGGCCGGAGCAGCCAGACCCCGGGCTCTGGTCCAAACCCAGAGCATCCCTCGGCTGATTCCGACGGTCTAATTCTAAAATCCCTTCTCCGTTCCGCATTATATTGGAGAAGACCAGCAGCTGAGGCCGTAGGCCGGGGCTGGGAGCGAAGTCAAAGCCCTGGGCCTCCATGGGGCTCTGCGGCGCAGGAGGTGCGGACAGCGGGTCTCGCTTCTCCGTCACCCCGGTGTCAGGTGCAGCCGTGCCCTCGCCGCTCGGCTGGGCTTTGTTCAGGCGGCTGCTGGGATGCTCGAGGCCCGCGGTCGGATCTCGGGTGATATCCAACCCCGCTTTAACGCCGCTGTGAGCCAGGACCTCCTTCCCCAGCCCTGCCACCACTCCTCCCGGTGGCAGATTCCCGTTTTCTGCGTCCAAGCGGTCATCCTCGGCCGCGGAAACCAGGCGCATCAACACGAAATCGGGCGACATATCTTGCGCGTTGTTCATAATTATTCCTCAGGATCGCGAAATGAGAATGATTCGGCGATCTGCTCTTCACATAGCAAACCGCGGAGATCTCCTTCCTATAATAAAGAAAGGGCCGAGCCGCCGCTGCCTCCCATAAACAGGCAATGAGCGAAAATGCCAAAAAATATATCAGGCGATTTTTTCATCCTCCTCCTCTACGACAGGACAGCATCCATCTGTCAGATATCGGGGAAATGAGTGCAGCTCGCTCCCGGCAGCAGGCGGACCCCTGGGTCAGACATGCGGTCTGATCTGAGCAGAATAAAAGCCAGTAGAGTCTCCGGTCAGTGACCACAGTCTGCCTCCGTGTTCCCAGCCAGGCCCCACCCGCTCCTCCTCCGCTCAGCCCATAACACCGCTTTATGAGCGCCGATGATGAGAGCTATAAATTAGTCTGTGGCATGTTAGTGTCGCAGGGTTACCTGATCCAGCCTCACATCCGAACAGCTGATTTCTGTTTTCATTCCTTGGAAGAGGACAAAGGTAGAAAGTAGGTTCATTTAAAATCTCATATTATTCCTGTAATAGTGTTTCTGCAGGTTTTCATCTCACTGCTTCACTTCATGTTTCAGCTGCATTGTTATAACATTTATGATTCCTGATTTTAATCTTTGGGGTCCATCTTACTTTATGTTTTTTCATATTTTCACGTTTTTCTAAACAACACATGTATTTGTATATAGCTAGCCTATATATGCAATCCACCCCAGAATATGTATTTGGTGAAATCAATGTTTGGCATTAAAATTGTAATATTTACAAGTTGATGAATATTAAAGGGGCACTCTGAGAGGAGACGTCGTAGTGATGTCATCAGGGTGGTTTCGGGTTGAGCTGGAGACCAGTGAGCCTGTGTTATGAGCTGGGGGTTTCAAAAGACCCCAAGAAATGACTTTTAAATAGAACTCATCTGCAGCAGCAAAGAGGTTTCAGGGGAAAGGTAATAATTATAAAGGTATAATAAATATTCTGTTCACATAATCAGGAAAGGTTGTTAATTAACGTATCTGGCAAGTCGCTAAATGTTGATATTGAGCGTTTCAGTAAAACGTTCACTGACCAAAATACCGTCAACTCATCCAGACAGGGCAGGATCAAGCTGGCTAAAACAAAGGCGGGAAGGCTAGCTGGATGCAAACGAGACCGTCAACCCTGCACCTATTGCATTATGGGAAGCGTAGTTCGGCGTTTTCTCGTTCGTGACCCACACGTCAGGATATCTCGGCCTCTGCTGCTTCAATTTTGACCATTTTTAAGTTGTCTCGCGCTCCTGAACTTTGCGAAAGAGAAATGCTAAATTTAACTTTGTGCATTTAAACTCCAACAATACAAACAACACACAGTGGCCACCGGAGAAGAATCCAACTGAGGCTGCATGATACAACACTGACGTAACTGCACACTCCCATAAAATGAGTTTTTAATGTAAAATAATAATAATACACATATCAAAAGCAGCTATTTCAAAAACTAAGAAAAATGGAATGAAACAGTAAATTATAGATCAAATAATGACAAAAGATATAATAATAAAATAAAATTCCTATATACAATACACACAAAACGATATAACGTAGGTGTATAGAAATGTTACAGTAAATTCTGAGTAGATATTGATTATAAATGCATTAAACAGATGAGCCTTTGCACGTGATCAGGGGAGACACACCAACAACATTCATTACCGCCTTTGCTTCGCAGTAATAGCTGGAGCTGAGTCTCCCTTAATGTCATTAGTTCCACATGTGCTTTTCCTGCTATAACAAGTCAAAATATCTGGTTTGTAAATCTGATTCATTTCACGCTCATCAAGCAAACACGTCAGTCAAATCCAAAAACATGGAGAAGCCCATTTCGCTCTCGAGCTCACTCTCAATATAAAGTCAGAGCCTTTTTGTCTTTTGTGTGTAAAATTATTTTCTTAGATTCCTGAAAAGAAACAATCACATGATGTTATTTAAAAAAAGATCGCATGGCTCCCTCTTGTCACCAGTGCTGTCACCACCTGATCACGACTTGTCACCAGTGTCAAAGCAGTTAATACAAATTAAACTGAAACGATTAGTCGATTCATAAATGTGAAGATTTGCTGCTTTTCCTGTGAATGCTGTTAATAACTGTGACGTCTTGTTAATGATGTGGAGCTTTGTGAAGGCGTCACTTTGGGCTCTGGGACACCGTGGCGGCAGAACGCTTACAAACCAACCAACAACAATCAATCGATCGATTAATGGAGAAAATAATCAGCTGATTAATCCATGAAAAGAATCATTAGTTGATAGTTGAAGATGAGCTCCACCTCAACCAACTCCAACAGTAACGTCCTGCTTCACATTAATGACGAGGAATAATAATAAGCACGTTTTACTAATCATACTTACTCTTACTTAAGTAATACTTTCAATGCATATTTTTACAGTGTGGTATTAGTACTTTTACTGAAGTAAAAGAATCTGAATACTTCCTCCATCACTGCTTGACACCACCTACTTTAATTTGCTCAGAACTATTTTATAGCTCACATTTAATGAGGTGTTGGGAGTGGAAGTGGTTCTCTCTGGCGCTCTCCCAGATATCTGTATGAGTTAAGAACAAGTTCATTAAGTCCTCCGTCAGACGGCCGTCACTCCGTCAACCGAATGTTCTCGGGCTCTTTCTTGGCTTCACACAGGTTCCTCATCATTTCTCTGTTAACCGTCTTCCTTTATGAAATCTCACTTTGGTGATAAAGAAACTTTTAATTTTATCTCCTGAACATTGTTTACAACCAACGCCACAGCACTGAAGACCACAAAATGTCTTTCCAATCAACAAATATATGTGTGTGTGTGTGTACATTTCAGTGGTCAACAGGACAGAAAACGAGCATGGAACCTGGACCTGGTCTCATCTGAACCTGGTCTCTCTTTTCCTACTGATTTCAAAGAAGTACTCAGATGTTTTACTAGTAAAAGTGGCAATAAGGGTGTAAGAACACTCTTTTATAAATGTAGTGGAGTCAAAGTATAAAGTAGCATAAAGTGGAAATACTCAAGTAAAGTTCAAGTACCTCAAAATTGTAGTTAAGTACAGTACTCGTACATGTATTTAGTTATACTGCAGACAGTCTGTCTGTCCGAATACACACTGCTGCTAAAGTGGCTCAGTGTGGACGTTAATGTGGGAAACACAGCAAATGGCAGGATGTTCAGGAGGAGAGGACAATAAAGAAAGTAGAAGAAATAGATCAGGATAAATTAAATCAAAGATAATTACAATAGAGTCATTGTGGGGGGGGGGGGGGGGGGGGCAGAGATATAAAATGAAAAAGCAAGGGAAAGCAAGAGAATAAAATACAGAGAAAGAGAAAAGAATATACGAATGTCGCTATCAAGACTGCTAAATGCAACACAACACAGTAAACAACAGTGTGACACAGTTTGTTCATGTCTTGAACGCAGCTCAACATATTTTCAAGGCTTCAAGCAACGTTTGATGCAATGACACCAAAGTAAACCAAAGTATTGAAATTCTGACCTGATGATGGCGCTAGAGGAAACGTTAAGACGTCATGAAAGCTGCTGGGGCGCAGCAGGTGGAGCAGGTCCTCCACCAATCACAGGGTTGGTGAGTTGATCCCCATCAGAGTGTCCAGTTCCTCCTGATGGACAGACCAGCACCTCATGTTAGCTGGCTGCCGTCGCTGTGAGTGTGTGGTCAGTACTTGAGTTTGACGTTTGTTTTTTCGAGTACATACAGCAGTACACGAAGTATCCATCTATCTAGAGACACATCTACATATACAAAAACTACAGAGCGCCAACCTCACGGTGGCGCTAGAGAAAAAAGTCCGGGGATCACCAAAGTCAGCGGGGTTCGTCCTCTGGAGACCATGAACGTCTGTACAAAATGTCATCATGATTGATCCAGTCGTTGTTGAGATATTTCAGTCTGGACAGACCAACAGACAGACTGACACTGCCCGTCCTGAAAACAGGCCTTTTCTTAGCCAAGTGCAGGAAAAACACCAAGATCAGATGAACATTTATCACAGGAAACTAAAGAAACAACAGGCCTCCGGGGGTTTCTTTGTTTCTCTGGCCCCCTGGTGGCTGCAGGGCCGCTACCTAGACGCCTGGTACGAGCCTGAACTGTCAATAACAACCAACACTGACCCGGAGTGCTGCATTAATGCTGTGTGACAGGCAGATGGCGCTGCAGGCCGTCCAGCAGTGATGGATGATGCTGCTGGTGAACACACATAATGATGGGAGAGTGGATGAAGGGCCATTAATCCTTACAGTCCGTGTGTGTGTGTGTGCGTGTTTACATGTATGTCTGAGGTTCACACAGGGAGTAATCAAACTAACAACCTGCCCTGCAGAGCTGAATATTGATGTGACGCAGCCTGGAGGTCAGAGGTCAGCAGCATGCAGCATTATCATCACGCTGCTCTTTTATTGTTTTGTGTTGTAATGTTTGTTTTGTTTTGCCGTGTGCATCTAATCGCATCTTCTCATCTTATCTCTATATATATATATACATATATATATATATATATATATGTATATATATGTCTCATATCACGTAAAGCAACAGCAACGAAGGAAATCTTGTTTTCTCATCTCACTTTTGTGTCTCATTTTGTCCCTCGTGTCTTTTCTTAATTTGTCTCGTTGCATCGTGACTCGTCTCATTTTGTGTCTTTAGTTTGTCTCATCTGGTCTCATTTCATTTTGTCTGGTTTTACTTTGACAACAAGGACTCCACCTCTTTCAGAGAAAAGTTTTGATGAAAGAAAAAGCGTTGAGAATTTACTCCAAATTCTCCCAAAATATAAAAAAAAAAAACACCCACAATAATTCATACGTGTGTTGATCAACAGATCAAAACATCATCTTGACAGTAAAGGACGCCTGCGGCTGCAGCGTTTTGGTTTTGGTCAGGATTGTACCAAACCTGGCAACCTCACGGCGACAGTAAGACTTCAGGAAGCTCCACACAGTCGGCTGCGTCCGGCTGGTACTCGTCAAGAAATAGTTCCAGCATGTAACTCTGAACACAGGTTTGCACTTCCTCCTGCAGGTTTCGGAGCTTCTACGAGTTACAAAGCTTTTGGGAAATCTTGAGTTTAAAGATTTGTTTGTAAGATGGATTTTATGGTCATCTCAGCCTAAAAATGCTTTTGGGAAACGAGGGAAAATATAATGAAGGTGGCACGTGTCTATGAACTGTACATGATGAGGACTTGAAGGTGACTGGGTATATGCACAATGCACAGAGTCCTCAGGGTCCTCAGGGTCCTCAGGGTCCTCAGGGTCCTCTGTTCGGCTGGTCCGGCTGTGCGAAGGACATAGTTGGATACAGCATGTCCTGCGGTCCTCTGAACTGGACTTACAGAAGGTAAAAAAAGTTAAAGAGGTCAAAGGTTAAAGTCACAACAAGAACATATACTGTTATACAACACTTTTTAATAAGATGTCCAGTTCAATAAACAACAGAACGACTCTGAGAGAGACGAGACGAAACTGAAGGAGCTGAATGTGACTCATGCTGTGTTTAACCTGGCGGCGTCTTTTCATTCTTACACATGAGGACAGACAGGAAGACGAGATTACACTGCAACACTATATGTGTGCTCAGCTGACACACACACACACACACACACACACACACACGCACACACACACACACACACACACGCACACACACACACTCTGCCTTATTGTCTTCCTGTGGCTTGACTGCAGCACCTTCGCTGCTCTGCAGTGAAGTCCCAGGGTGGGAGGTGGGAGTGGTGTTTGTGTATACGTGTATTTGTGTATGGGGTGGGGGAGTGGGGGGGGGTGGGGGGGGTTCTCAGAAACCGGTTGCCATGGCCACCAAAACAAGGTTTCTTGCCTGCATCACTGCTCCCAGCGAGCACACTTCATTTCGCCCCTCTCTCTCACCTTCTTCCCTTTTTTTTCCTCTCACACTTCTCATGCAGCACACACACAAACATGACGGCAGTGTATGCAAACGCGCGCACACGCACGCACGCACGCACACACGCACACACACACACACACACACGAAGGGAATTCCCTGACATTGCAAAAACCTATAAACAATAACAAAATTAAAATCTCTTCTTGTTGTTTTTATATCTGTAATCTACATATGTCAACATGCTGCATCTGTGTGTGTGTGTGTGTGTGTGTGTGTGTGTGTGTGTGTGTGTGTGTGCAGTAAAAGAGCATCCTCTTCCTCATCCACTCTCTCTGTGCAGGAGGGGTTAATCCATCCATCCAGCAGAGGGATTCTTGATGGACGCCCAAATGCAGCAGAGCTTAACCCTCATCTCTGACTGACTGCATCATCCTCTGCTCTGTGAACACACACACACACACACACACACACACACACACACACACACACACAACAGATGTACCACTCTCATCACCTTTCAGCACTGGTGAGCGTCCCTGTCGATAGGCAGGAGGGAGGCACAGGGTGAATGAAGGGGAGGGAGGGGGGAAGAGGGAATGACGGGAGAGAGGAGACGGTGCGGGTGGTGGTGGTGGTGAGGGAGGAGGGAGGATGGACGAGCATCACAAGCCTCCGTCAGATGGACTGGAAGCTGTTTCGAGCAACAGATAGCGGAGCGGCAGACCGAAGAGGAGCAGAGAGGGAACTTGCTCTCCTCTCTCCGCCCCTCCATCTCTACAGCACACAACTCCCCTCTCTCCTCCCGCCGGACTCGGGGATCCCCCAACTTTGAGGCTTTTCCCTCTTCCTCCTCCTTTTCCCCGCCTCCTCCTCCTCCTTCTTGCGCACGCTGCGTTTGCTTTGCTCTGGAGCTCGGCGCACGGCTTTGGCGACTCTAAACCGTCGGTAAACGGAGACTGAGCGGCACCGCAAGCGGGAGACACCGGGCGGACTGCGGAGATGCGGGGATTGCTCCGTGCGTCCTCCGCCTCCGACCGCCACCGGGGACACGCAGGTTTAATGATATCTTCGTGCGAGTGTGTGCGTGAGCGTGGGAGCGCGCGCTCGTGTGTCCGTGCGGCGCACGGATGGAGCTGTGCGTTCCGAGCGTGAGTGAGACCGCAGACCGACACCTGCTGCTGCTGCAGCGCCTCGCTGACGTGAAGAGGAAGATGAAGAAAGTCCGAACCTCCGCCAACATGTGACATTTTTTTTCTTTTCAAGGGAATTACAAAGGGGTCACGCGCCAAAAAGGGACGGTGTTGTCGGTGTGCGACCCCCCCACCCCTCTTCTTCTTCTTCTTCTTCTACTTCAGAGTTAAGTCAGGATGGGTCCTGTTTGGCTTCTTCTTCTGCTCCCATCTCTGTTCCGAGCACAGGTGACTCCAGACTCAGCATCAGGAGCATCAGGAGCATCAGGAGTCACGGTGGAGGCAGACAACAGCACAGACTCTTTAACAAACGGTACAGGAACCTCAGACATCTCCACCAGCCCCTCCACTTCCTTCAGACCCCCAGAGCCTTCTGGGTTTGCAGCGATGCCTTCACAGGCTCCCACAGAGGAGGAAGATGACTGGTCACCAGCAGAGACCTTCCTGTACACTGGAGACCCCTCTACTCTGGAAGTGGCCCGCTGCTCGCGGGCCTACAGCCCACCGGGGCAGACCGGATCCTTGCCCCTCAGCTTCGGCACCCCCCTCCGGCCGGCTTTGGACGCGCTGGCCAACACGGCCAACTTCCTCAACATGATCTTCCAGGCCAGCGACCTGCGGGAGAGCACCGTGCAGGAGGATATGGAGTGGTACCACGCCGTGGTCCGCGCCCTCCTGGAGGCCGACGTGCTCATCCAGAGGGCCCTGCTCACCTTCGATGCTGACCCGTCTGCCCCTGTGCCGCAGCTGGTGCTCCGTGCCTCCCGCAACCCGACGGCCAAGGTGCAGACCATCATCCTCCAGGACTTATCCAAGGCCTGGGAGAGCCTGCACCCTCCCGCCCCAGCTCCTGACGACAGCTGGTTTACAAGCTTTAAATTCCCAGAGTCCACCCAGCCGAAGGCAGCCCTGTCCAAGCGGGTTCTCCTCAACGACCTCAGCACCTTGGACACGCCCAAGTGGAGGCAGGGCGACAGCTACGTCACCAATCGCAGCGGGGTGGGCTGGGCCAGCGCCCCGTTCCTCGACTGTGAGGACAGATGCTTTGTGCCCGGCTGGATGCTCACCCTGTCCACGTCCTTCTACGGCCTCAAGCCTGACCTGACACCAGAGTTCAGGTTAGGTCCTGCACACACACACACACACACACACACACACACACACACACACACGCACACACACACACACACACACACTCACACACACACACACACACACGCACACACACGCACGCACACACACACACACACACACACACACACACACACGACAAAGCATTACACCCGTACACAGACTGTTACAACACAGAAATACTGGAAGACCCAAACACAACCGAGCTGTCTCATGTTGATGACATCACTCATTTTCAACAGGTGTATTGGTGCAGTTGGTGGCTCCAAGTTGGAAAATAATCACATGACCAATGTCTGGAGGTCTTTGGTGATCAGTATTGGTTACTGGTGTCACATAGACTGTATGTGCTGTAATCTTCAAGCCGCTTTCTGCAAAACTGGAGCGTCTCCACGGTCTCTAGCAGCATCACTCTAATAAACATGCAGAGCTGCAGATGTGTCCATTATGTGTAGAGTGAGACGTCATAGATTTGTAAATAAAGACTTTTCTAGCGGAAGTTGCCTGAGTTTGTCAGTGAGACTGAGACCACTTTAACTCACCATGATGCTTTCGAGCTCTTGATTGCACAATATAAAAGCTCCTGACTCTGGTCCAGTGTAGGACGTGGTCCATCTCATGGTGATGATGTTATTGCGAGTAGATTGTGGTAGAAACTTCTCTTAACTTCTCTTTACTGCCAGTAAAACATATTAAAAACCAGAATAACATTTCAGATATACTGGGGTTTTTTTTTCTTAGTCCCTGAAAAGGACAAAAGCTTTGACAGCAGCAGTATTTGTATTTCACCTGCCTTTCTACTTCTGTGTTGGCCCCTGTGACCTTCTCTCCAGCCCTCCGGAGAAAGGTTTGATAAGCATTTGGAATAAAAAATGTGTTTGAATCGACAGATTTGGATAAAATCTGACATTTGAAAAGGGAATCCACTCAAAGGCCACGCAGGTTTCTGCAGGCGAGAGCTGAAGGAGAAGAAAAGTGATTATTCTAATGAGTCTGATGATATTTGGAAACACTCTCGTTTCTTCACCCCCCCCCCCCTCCTGTGTGTGTGTTTCTGTGTCAGAGGTGTGATCCGTGTGGATGTCAACATTCAAGACATCGACTTGGACCAGTGTGCGACAGGAGACGGCTGGTTTGCTGATTCTCACCAGTGCAACCGCACCACCATGGAGGTAAAGGAGATGATCCTGGTTCCTTTGAGCTCAGCCAGAGTAAACTTTTGTATTTAGTCTATTTAGCATCAAACTGCCCAATTACAAAATAGCCAATAATTGCAAACAGTTAGCAGGATATCTCAAAAACTAACAAACAGATTTCAATTAAATTTGACTGAGAGTTCGGCAGCAGGCCAAGAAACAGGTGGTTGTTTCTGGTGCAGATATGGATCCAACAGCACCACTGCAGAGCCATTTATAGACAGCTGTACATTTATAGCCACACTAGCGACAGGGCTCCAGGGATGGCAACGTCTGAAAGAGTGCTGAAATATCTCAACAACTATCGGACGATTCTGATGACATTGGTGATCCTCTGACTTTGGTAAGGGGGAGTAAAATGTTTTAAATATTAAATGGATTGCCATGAAATGTGGTGCAGACATTAATGTTCCCCAGAGGATGAATTGTAATAACTTTGGTGATTAACTGACTTTTCATGTGGTGCAATACCAGCAAAACTAATGACGTCCACATTAGCCTTTGCTATACTTAGGGCATGTTAGGCGATCATGGAAAACATTACCCGCTAAACGTTAGCATTTTCATTGTGAGTATGTTAGCGTGCTGATGTTAGCATTTAGCTCAAAGCTACAGTCCCCCAAACCTTCTGTTTTCTAATAGTTGGTTGCCAAATTGTCGTGGGTGTGGCACCATGCATACACCATGCAATTGCAACCAAATTTAGATAACTCAGGACATATCAACTCCCAACAAAATTTGATGGCAACCAACAGGTTGGTTTGTTGCTTCTGTGCCTTTTTATACACTCATCATCATGCATGTTGTGTCTTATTTCTTTCTATATTTTCTCTTTTGGGTATGAAGTGTAAAATATTTATTGGATAGTTGAAAGCAGAGAGAAATGAAGCTTTGTGAGAGAGGAAGGAATGACGTGTGATGAAGCTGGGCATTCTGGGTACAACCCCAGGACAGTGACTTTATAGCACATACTGTACTGTACCTTAGATTAATGAGCCATCAGGATTGTGAAACACTAAATCACTTTCAGCCTATCAGCCTCATCTGTTAATGATGCAGGGGGGGGGGGTTGGGCTTTGTCAAGATCACAGGTTTGCACCCTTTTAGATAAGCAGCAGTTAGGTGTTAGAAAGAGAAATTTGGATATTTTTGGATGTTTTTCCGGTGTTTTTCCCGTCTGACCTCGCCTGGTTCCAGACCTGTGAATCACCGCTCACATCTCTGATTTGTTCAGCAATTCAAATACATCACAAGTCGTAGTGGAGATAATATTTGTTATGTGTCAGGGAATGAATTAACGCTTTCCCTTATATACTGTGTGCCAGTGGTTGCTGAAGAAGTGATGCAGGTCTTACCTGAACCCTGGTCAGTCTGACTTTCTGCATAGTCGCCTCAATCAAGCCTGATGCAACTTTCTTGCAGTTGTACTTTCTTCTTCCTTCCCGGCTTCAGCGACCAATCAGTAGGACAATGACAACCAGGTGACACTAATAGAGAATGGTTACATCACCCCAGCAGCTGTACAGGTTGTTTTTTAGCCAACTTACAGGAAAAGCAGCTCATCAATATTTGTGATAAATGTTAAGAGCTCCGAGTAACTTCTAGAGCAGCTTCTGTATAAACTAAAATTGACTTTGGTGGGATGCACACTGTGTTCACTTCTGGTTGGTTAGGACAAAACAAAAATCGTAGCTGGATAGAAGAGTTTCCAAACTTTGAAAACAATGTCACCACATCGTCCACTTGGTTAGTTTTCAGAAGCTTTCGGTCGCGTCATACAGTCTTCCTCAGCAGATGGAGTTGCCTGGTCGTCGTTGCAGATGTCCAAATTTCATTTTTTTTTACAGGACATCTCGTCCACGTTGCCTTTAAGAATACAGAACAGCTACTAAATGGACCTGGTGGTGAGATTGTTTTGCCATCCGCAGTTTCCAAGGTGGAGAATGAACCTTCAGCCTTCAACTTTAAAACCAACGTGGACAACAAGAAATCCTTAAAGTGCTCAGATAAATAAAACAACTTAAAAAAATCTACTATTCCCTGAAAACCAGGCAACTCAGTCTACTGAGGAAGATCATGTGATCGAAAGCTCCAGAGCAGCTGCTAAGCGGAGACCTTGTGGTGAGATTGTTGCTGTTTCCAAACTCGAAGATGACCTTTAAATCACTACGTGCCACAACTCAGACAATTTAATGTAAATACTGTCTAAACTGTAGACAAGCCGTTTAAACGGTCCAACTCATGTTTGTGACTTTTAGTTACATCACACAAATACACTCTAAACTGGAAATAATTTAAGCCCTTTCTGTCTGCGCTCATTACTTTGTTTTTGCCTTTTATCCTTCGCTCATGCTTTCACACAGTCACACCGTCACTCACCCATGCACTCCACCTTCACCCTCCTCTTTTAGCTTCAGTTTCCCGTTTCCCTGCCGGCCTGTCTGTCTGTCCAGACCCAATCCTCTACCTCTCATCTCAGCCGTCTATTTAAAGATGGTTGCGCTGGGTGGCGGGCTGCAGGATGATCTGATGGATTATGGCGATAATCCAGCCCGCTGACATACTTCTCCTTTATGCGCCGCACTCACAGAGGTCTGAAACACAAGAGAACAACAGTCCTAAAAATCCCCAAATCCACATGGCACCCTTTGTCCCGTCCTGTCCTACCTGGCTTAGAGGATTCAAACCCTTTGGCTGAGCAGAGCATGTACTGGTTCACCCTCTTCCTTCTGTCCTGTTCGGTCCTGTCCCCTCTCGTTTCTTAACGTGTCTTGTCGCTTATTATCTTGTCTCGCCTCGTCTCGTCTCATCGTATCTCTGTAGACTGGTCTTGCCTTGTCCATTCGCGCCATGTCCCTTCTTGTCGTGTCTTTTCTTATCTTGTCTCGTCCCTCAATGCCTCGTTTCATCTCGACTCATCTCAGGACATCTCACGTAGTCTTGTCCTGTCACGTCTTGTCTCGTGTTCTTATTTTTCATTGTCTTCACATCTCACCTTCTCTAATTTCATCTCGTCTCGTCTCATATAGCCTTTCCCTTCCTTGTCCTTTCCTGCCTTCGTGCCAGGTGGACTTGTTATGGTCATAGCGGTTTGCAAATTAAGTTTGTTCTTTCAGCAAGTGCAGTAAAAGTAGAGGACAGTAATTAAGCATCATCGACATCGAAGATTACAGACCATTTTGTTGGACTTTTTCGTGAAACATGTTCCTTGATCATACATATAGTTTTATGGCCATGAAGCTGTAAAATGTTCGAAGTGGCCCGGCGTGGTTTCAACTTAAACTTGACAGATGACCGAATCCGCTGATTTACTACGACTTTACTATCTGTTGAATTGAGAAATGCGACCGTGGAGAGAATTAAGTTGACCGCTCTGTGTAATCCATATCACATTAATGTTCAGCCCGTGGCATTAGGTCTTTGAGCTTCTGATAAGGGGGTTGTGGGTTTGTATATACATATGAGGCCAGTGTGTGTGTGTGTGTGTGTGTGTGTGTGTGCTCTTGGGAACAGGATTTCTCTAGAAAAGGATAATGCTCTCAGTCGAGGCATTATGTGTCCATTTAGCTTTTAACTTAGATTAACACACAGAGCAACCAAGTGTGTGTGTGTGTGTGTGTGTGTGTGTGTGTGTGTGTGTGTGTGTGTGTGTGTGCTGGCTAAATTGAAGCTACCATCAGAGGGAAATAGAGTGGGAGAGAGTAATGTGACCCCTTTTTTTAACCTTTATTCATTCAGGTACTGCACGCGTCACAGCACCAGCAGAAAAGCAACGCAGCTTCAGCTCAGCGTTGTTTTTCTTGTTTATTGGGATAACCATTAGTTGTTGCCTTGGACGTATTATATCGTCGGCTGTTTCTGTCATTTTAGTTCAGCTCCTGTCAAAGTAGGACAAAAAACTCTTGGCAGGTTTAAGGCCACAGTTGTGGTATATTCTGTACTGTAACCGGGCAGCTCTTAGTGGGAATGTGTAATAAAATAAGCACTTAATTAGAAAGTACTAGTACTGTTTGTTGTCTTATTATTACTCAAAGGAAAAGGATCTTAAAAAAACACGAACAAAAAGAATACAAATAATCAGAACAATCTTTCTGTTTCTCGCAGTGTTTACCAATCCCAGGCCGGGGCTTTCGACTGGGTCAGTACTGCTGCCGCTGTAAAGAAGGTTTCTACAACCCTGAGATTCAAGACTCACGTAAGCCAATAACTAACCTCCGCCTACAGCAGGTTGTATCACTGAGAGAGGCTCTCCTGTGGTCACTGCCTCAACTTCTGCTCTTCAGAGTCCATTTAAACAAAACCAAGATTCACAGAAATTAGGACTGAAAACATTTTTTGAATTTTTAATCGCCAATTGATGAAATGGTTGAAGAAATTAGTATTTTTCTGCACACAGGCTTTGATTTATGTCTGCTGTTTTCCTATATTTCTTACTCTCGTATATTATATGACGAGATGTCCACGATGGAAAGTCCTCACTCACTCGACAGCCATCAGCATAAACTAAAAAGCTCTGATAAACCCACATTTTTTTCAGGAGTTGTTGGAGACCAAAACGGAGGTAAAAGGAGAGACACTTACATAACATGTATGACAAATATGACTCCAAATGAATGCTAATGTCTGGATGTAAAAGTAGGGAATTGTTAACTAACACACTTACCTCACCAATCAGTTATGCAGCTTTAATTGAACTGGAATTGTTATTTTAAAAACAAATCCTTTAGAGACATTAACTGCTGCATGAGGCTTTGGGGGTGTAAGTCACATGTATATGAGGTCTTCACATGGGTTTGTGTAGGTGTAGGTGCAGATGGTGGCCCTGTGAACGGGAGTGACGGCGGCGGTATGTGTTACCCGAACATGCCCATCTGTCTGCCGTGCTGGCCGGGCTGTAAGAGCTGTCAGGACGGCACCCCCTGCTGGGTGCAGGAGGCCTGGCTTCTCAGGGCTGCCGTGCTGGCCGTCCAGGGCATCTTCATGCTCCTCATCTTCGTCAGCATGCTGGTGGCCTACAGGCATCGGCGAAACCGGGTGAGTCAGGTCTTTTGGCTCAATAGGGCCACCATACGGAAGGGGTCGGATAGAGGGACGATTACTTTCATCAGTCATATTCTCTCCACATTCTTAGTCAAATGAGCAACAGTAAACTTCACAGATAAAACAGTTCAAGTCAAGCTCATATTGTTAGCATCAAACAACTATAGCTTTGAGTTTTGATTGCACGCCTACAGTTAAGACTAATGGAAGTTGTTTTTAAAAGCTAACAGAACAGCTCTGAACATGTGGTGCATCCTCATCATCATCATCACAGGTGGAAAATGTGTTTTTAGATGCATGTGCACTGTATGAATGTGAACTGTAAAATGAGGGAAAAAGAATGTGTTCCTCTGTGTTCGGGTCCACCACATTTTGCATCTGGTCTAATTATCCTCAGGTCTCTTTTAAAAACATAATTAATTTATGTACATTAGGTTCGGGCAGGTTTCCAGAATGTAAATGTAACTAAGCACATTTACTCAAATACTGTACTTAAAATACAAAATTTGAGGTAATTGTACTTGAGTATTTCCATTTTATGCAGTTTTATATACTTCTACTCCACCACATCTCAAAGACAAATATTGGACTTTTTACTGCACTACATTCGTCTGCCAGCTGTAGTTACTAATCACTCACATAACCTTCCTGTCCTGGTTCAAAGGTTGACGTCCAGAAACGTCCTGAACACAGAAAAATAATAAAACACAGGCAGCGTCTCTGCAGGTACAGACACAGATCATAGTGGGCCGTCGGTGATGACTGACAGGGATTATTTTTGCATGAATCTATACATTGTTTTTTTTAGGAAAATCCAACTCATTCTGACTTTAAGCTAAATAAACTATTTAAATCCTCCTCGGATCAGCTGGAAAATGCATCGTCACGAAGCTGAAAACGGGAAAAGTCGACTTTTTAAAGATACGTGCTGTAGATTAAACTCCCCGACAGTATATGAAGTAGATCACATGAGCTCAACCTGAAACATCCACAGCAGTAAAATACAACACGCAGAAATATGAATCCACAAACACTGACAGGGAACACGTTACTGCTACATGCCTACTTTTACTTCAGTAAGGTTTTGAATGCAGGACTTTTAGTATGGAGTATTTTCATAATGTGGTATTAGTATTTGAGTAAAGGATCTGAATACTTCTTCCACCACAATCAGATCCAAAATGTCAGACCTGTTAAGGCCTCTAGTGGTCACCTATTTCACCTGTGGATGGGAAAACCTAGTATCATGTTTCAGCATTTAATTTTAAGGAGCAATAAAAGATAAAATGCACTGACAGAAGACAACCTGGCAGGGAAGCGGGACTACGATTGTCTGGGACGGCAATCTATAAACATCTGCTCTGGAAGATGGTCAGCAGTAAAGTGCAGAATACTGGTGTGATCCTTCAACCTCTCGACCCGCATCGCATCCGCTCATAACTGCTTTCTCCTCCCTCAGAGGATCCGGGCGTCCGGCCTCCTGCTGCTGGAGACGATCTTGTTCGGCTCTCTGCTCCTCTACTTCCCGGTGAGTGTCTGAGCGAGCTGAGAGAGTCCCAGATTAGAGCTCTTTACAGATCACTGCACAGCGCCACGGATTATATCATAATGGACCATTTGTGGGAGGGTGAACGGGTCGAGGGCGTGTGTGTGTGTGTGTGTGGAAGTGGAAATGGGGTGAGTAAAGTAGGTAGTCGACAGTTTTCATAACGTCTCTCTGCTGCGGTGAAAGATTATCAATCAATCTTTAGATTCATTTTTACTAATTAAAGAGCCGTTAACACAAGTCAGCCATGACTTTCTAAACATCTGTCTCAAAGTGTCAGTCGATGTGAGCTGTGCCTGCTGACTCAGTGTGTGTGTGTGTGTGTGTGTCATTGATCATTGATTTAGTTTAACGTGTGATGTGTGAACATGTTAATGGGCTGTTCTCATGGCAGCTCAGCTCCTCGGCATAACTGGTGGAATGATCATCATCACGTGCGAGACATGAAAATATTTTGTTTTAATCAAAGTGACACCTGCATATGAATCAATGAAACAACCATTCTGAGGTTAAACACAGCAGTGATTCACTTCACTGCGTGCTCTCTCCCTCTTCACAGGAAATAACCTTTAGAATAAATTAAAGGAGTTGGGAGTTTTTGCATGAGCAGCGATGACAGACTGTTGGTTAAAAACAAACATACACCAGTATAACGTTGGTGACAACACACATGGGATTTTTGAAGGGGCCTGGATTTGATATTCCCACTCGCTGCCATCTTGGCAGCTACAGGAGACAATCCTAATTCATTTGCCTGAATTGGGATTTTTAAGGATTATGATTAGGATTGGGTTCAATTGAAGCAGGCCAAGTGTGATAGGCTGAGACACCTGTCAATCAGGCAAACATGCTCTGAAACACACACTCAGTTGCCAATTTATTGGGCCCATTTAGCTAAAGCTAATGCAGTGTAATACAACAGCCCTGCAATTCATTGAACCTTCACGAAGGTTATACTTTTTGATGAAACCGTTTCAGAGACGCGTCGATTGAACTTTATGGACATTTTGGAGGTTTCGCAGTTTGAATTGTGTTATTCTGAGATGTGTCGCTAACACGACCTTCACATTAGCTCCTCCAGTTGTCTCGCTGCTCTGAAGACGTGAAGTGGAAATGTTCTTAACCGAAACCCATTCAGTTCCAAACTGCACTGAAATTCAGTGAATAGATTTATATATTATTATTATATATATATTACTTTGAATGAAAAGCAAAGAAGCGCGTTTTTGGATCATGGATCACTAATATCAATACTCAATAGGCAAGATAAGTTTTTTCTCCAATTTCCATGTTTGAAGCAAATTTACCACCAACAGCGAATGTTCTTCAAAATTTAGTCAAGACTCTGTAATCTATTATTTTAAAGGTTTTATTTGTCACGTACACAAATAATATGTGTAGTGAACTGCAGAGTGGAATCAGAAATAATAAATATAAACATTTTAAATATATAAGACGAAAAGGATAAATACATGTAAAAATGTACACGTGTTGTAGGCTAATTATACAATAGAATTAGTACATGCCTGAGTACAATAAGGGCAATGCAAAGGATTCATGGAGTACAATGTGCTGGACAAGGGAGAGGATATACAAAACAGCGAGAGTGTAAGATATAGATATGTATAAAGTGTATGACGTGATGTAAGACAGGACAGGAGTGCGGGAAATGAGCAAAATCTTTTTGGCATTTTGGGACGATGCTGTGAAGAGTTTTGTTTGGAGGAATTCAAAGGTAAACTGTAGCCCACATACTTGACTGTAGTTCAGAAAGTCCCAGATGAAAGGTCAGAGTTCACCCTCTCATCTCTGCGAGGGGTCGCTGTGGAGGGCTGTCCATTTGATCTACAAACAGATCACCTCGCTGTAGTGCTGAAAAGCCTGTTCTGTGCAGGGCTTCTTCAAACTGTACCTGGATTAAGATTGATTGTATTGATTGAAAGAATCACAGAGACCAAAGTCGGATTCTTCTATTCAGATCAGCCTCACAGCGAAGACTCAGCCTCAAGTCTGCTTCATGTTCGCAAGAATAAGAGCTGAATTTGACTTTTCCCGAGTCCGGACAAATATCTGTAAAACACTAAAATGTCCCGGTTTTCAACATTCACTAATAAATTGTAGCAGTTTTCACCACGTTTGAAATAATAATTGTAATAATATATTTGTTTTTAGCGCTTACATCATGTTCTGTCACACTTGTTATTACCTGAAAACATAAACAAAGCGCCACTTATCTGAATTCAACACTGATTCGTCTGTATGTGTGTCAATCCATCAATGTGTCGTTGTCAAGGCTGTTGCTAGGCTATGAGTCATATGACGCTTGTGGCTCTTTCTAAGAGAACCTGTCAGTATGCTAACGGTTAGCTGTCATGCGTCTGCCTCCCTGAGGCTTAGTTCACCCCTTCTTCGTTAAGTCCCCAGCAACAAAATGTTGTGTTCATGGTGTTGAAAGGTGCGCTTGAAAAGTGTGCTAAGCGCTGAAATACTTGTCCTCCATCCTCATGAAAACACCTGTGGTGCGTGCACGAGCGCATACATGTGTGCGTGCACGAGCGTGCGGTACACTTACGGGTCCTGGCTTGGGGTTTTTGAAATAACGTTGATCAAACAAAAATTTTAACGAGACAAAGAGTCTGCAGCCATGCTAGCAGCTCTGTGAGGCTGTACTCTGAGCTAAATGCTAACATTAGCATGCTAACATACGCACAATGATTGTTTACAATTTACAGAAACACTTGACCTGTATATAGCCAGCGTGTTGTTGGTTATTGTTGCTTTTTATATGTATTTATATGTACACCTAGTTTTCACCCACTTGTGTGTACATAATACTTCTATGTATATTTTTTTTATCTTTCTTTGTTAGCTGTATGTCTGCTTCTATCTCCATTACAGCAACGAAGAACCGGAGTCAAATTCCTTGTATGTGCACACGTACTTGGCCAATAAAGCTGATTCTGTTTCTGATGATAATGCTAACATGCTGATGCTAAGCAGGTACAATGTTTACTATGTTCACCATCTTAGGTTAGCGTGTTAGCATGCTAACATTGGATAATTAGCAGTAAAAACTAAAGTCCAGCTGAGGAAACCAAAGTATTGGAGAAATTAAAATTTCACCAAAGTTATTACAATTCATCCTGATGGGAACATGAATGTCTGTACCACATTTCGAGACAAATGCGTCCAATAGTGGTGGAGACATTTCAATCAAAACCACAAGTATCATCCTCATGGTGGCGCCAGAGGAAAAAGTCAGAGGAACACCAAAGTCATTAAGGGTAATTATCTGGGGACCATGAATGTCTGGTCAAAATTTTGAGCCAATATATAAGTTAAGTGAAAACTTTGACCTGCTGGAAGAGCTGGAGAAAAAGTTGGGGATCACCAAAGTTAAACACCTGACGTGGCCATACTTTGAACCCTCTGTCCTCATTAGTGGGGCTAAATCAGTTAAGCTAACTAACTGAACTGATAGACCTGGAAAACCAGGCCTTTTAATTTCACTGGGGCTTCTGGTGTTTTGTTCAGCTCCGCCCACTCAACATAGCTTCAAACCGACAAATGAGATGACTTCCTCCTGAGCGAAGGCCATTTCTGCTGATTAAAACTGCCGTCCTCTGGATGTTCACTGCACACTGTCTCTGATTCTATATGTATTCACTCTGAGCTGTTTATCCTTTATGAGCGGTTTGAACACAATGATGTAAATTTGCATTCACATTTTAGGCTTTAGCCGATGCTCTTATCCAGAGTGACGGAGACCGACTGTCACAGTACAATGAGCTTTAATTCCTGGATTACAGTCATCCACTCTACTGTTACTGCGCTGAGACGACGGTACAACCTGCAGTTGAATGACTGACCGAAGTATTCACAACGTAAAACACATGTAGTTTTCCTCTGTCAATGCTGATGAGACGTGTTATTAAGTGTCTGTTGGATATCTGCTTATATAAAGTAGTACTAAGTCGTGAAAAAAATAGTAAAATTACTGGTAATAGCAGCAGTAGTACCACTAATGGTAGTAAATTAAAAAGTAGTCGTAATAGTATTAATAGCACCAGCAGTTGCAGTAGTATTAGCCATACTACCAGCAGTACTTGTCATTAGTGGAGGAAATATTCAGATCAATTACTGGAGTAAAAGTACTAATACCACACTGTAAAAGATACTCCATTACAAGTAAAAGTCCGGTGTTGGAAATGTCAGTGGAGGAGAAAGTACTCAGATCTTTTATGTAAGTAAAAGTAGCAATACCACAGTGTAAAAGCATCAAAGCATACTTAATGTACTACAAGTAAAAGTACTCTTGCATAATGGCCCATTTCTGAATAACATATATGATATCAGTGGATTATAATTTGTGATGTATGTATTGGCTTCCAAAACGTATGCTGGAGTAGAAATGTTTATTCTCAAGTAAAGCACAAGTACCTCAAAATTGTACTAGGGTACAGTACCTGAGTACTTAGTTACATTCTACCACTGATGGTTGCAGAAGTACCACTTATGTGACTTTTGTCTATTGCTATTACTAGCAGTAGCAATAGCATAGTAATCATTGTGGTAATAGCAGTACTTGTAAGTAGCAGTGAGAGTAGAAGAACTAGTAATAGTAACAGAGGGAGCATATTTCATACATGTAACACCATCCACACTGCGTCTGTAGTTTGACTCACAGCGAGCGTCTCTGTCTCTGCAGGTCTTCATCATGTACTTCAAGCCGAGCACGTTCAGGTGCATTCTGCTGCGCTGGGTCCGGATGCTCGGCTTCTCCATCGTCTACGGCACAGTCACGCTGAAGATGTACAGGTAGGTCGGCATTTTGGTTTCTTTTCTTGTGCAGTAACATCCTGTCGCACGACCTGTCCAGGGTGTACCCCGCCTCTCGCCTGATGTCAGCTGGGATTGGCTCTGCAAAGGATAAGCAGTTGTAGAAAATGAATGGATGGATGGATCCTGTTACACTTCAACATGACAATAATTCCACCGAAGTTCAGTTGATTCAAAACATTCACCTGCTGTTATAAACATTCAGCGTTCAAAGCTTTACATGTATATATATATGAATATAATAATATAAACCCAGATTAGATGTTCAGGAAGCAGTCAGCTGGCAGATCCGCGAGCCAGAACCAAACGGATGGAACCAACTTCCTGATGATCTCTGTAAATGTATTTCTGGTCTTTGCCATTTGAGTTTTATATTTCATTTTATCTCATTTTATTATCTTAATTGATTGTATTCTGGTTTTTGTTGTTTGAATGTCATTCTGTGTGCTTATGTGTTTAAAATGTGCTATATAAATATAGCTGCTTGCCTTTTTTATGTAAACAATAACATTTTGAAACTTACCGGCTGAATCTTGACCGACTAAATTAAACTACTTGTTTTTGGGAAGAAAGTTGTCCGACTGCAGTCTTACTTGTTCTAGCATGACCGACAGCTTAATGTCACTGTTGCTGTGTAACTGACATTACTGAGTCTGTTCTCTGACTTTATGACTCTTTATGACTACGTTTTAGCATGTCACAAATAAAAGAAGCAAAAGAAGTAAACACACCAGAAACATGTTTGTTGTTTCCTACTTGTGGGAGAGGAAAATTCAGTTTGCCGTTGTCAAAAATGTATGTTCAGCAGAAGTTAAATAGTCTCACTTTAAGGTCCTTAAACCTAAAGTTATTTCTCCCGTGTGCTCACAGTTATCTACATTTTGTCTTCGTCAGTCAGACATTGATCGGCTCTTGCCTCTGCACAGGGTGCTGAAGGTCTTCCTCTCGCGCACGGCCCAGAGAGTGCCCTACATGTCCAGCCTCCACTTGCTGAGGATTCTGGGAGTGATGCTGATGACGGTCAGCTGGTTCCTGTGTGCGTGGACGGTGGGTGTCCTCCAGAACCGAGACAGGAACATCCCGGTGTTCATCACAACCACCACGTCAGACGGGCAGGGGTTCAACCTGTGTTACCTGGACCGCTGGGACTACATGATGGCTGTGGGTGAGTGGCAGCAGGGGTGAAGACGAACCTGGACTCTTGGGAAAAAAAGACAACAGCAATTGAGATTATACATCCTTTCACTCCAACATGTATTAAATTGTATGTAGATGTTTGGTATGTTTATGTACTTAAAAGTGCACATACTGTCCTTTTGAGATTCTATCAAACCTAGAAGTGAACCTTGAGACGTAAAAACACAAATCAACTCAATTTGCTCATATTTTTTACTTCAAATTATGCTCAACTAATTATTACTTATTAATAACACTTACTAAGGTCATTTCTGAGCTCAGGGAAGATGGCAACCTTGCGACAACAAAGCCCAACGAGGCAAGAAACACGAGCGCGTAGACAATCAAACAGGTTGTAAACAAGTCAACAGTTCAGTCGGATCATCTAGACAACTTTATTTAGGAGGTAGACCCAAAAGTGAGCTTCAGTCAGTAACGACTACAGTAAGTACTGTAGGTCAAAGCTGAACCATGAAACTACAAAAATAAAGCCAAAGTTGGATGAAACAAGAATTTACCTTAAAAAGTAAATACATGTACGCAATCACCATTTCCTCCTCTGCCACAGCTGAGCTCCTGTTCCTGTGCTGGGGGAGCTCCCTGTGGACCGCCGTCAGGCCGGTCCCCTCAGCCTTCCACGAACCTCGCTACATGGGCATTGCCATCCACAACGAGCTGCTTCTCTCCACCATGTTTCACCTGTTCCGGTAAACAGTGAGCATTTCTCTGAACCTCTCAAATACAGGACAGCTAACCCCATAGGCCCGAGCGATGCCCTCGGCAGAGCATTTGTGTATTCCACAGTACAAACACAGTACGCTGATGTTACCTGATTTTGTGTTGTCTGTCTCCCTCAGGTTCACCTTTCCCTCTCTCCATCCTGATTGGATGCTGCTGCTCTCCTTCACGCACACCCATGTGACCATCACTGTGACACTCGCCCTGCTCTTCATACCCAAGGTACTCAGCATTTTTATGTCACAGTGCATGAGGGGTTGAATAGAAGAAAGGTCATCAATCAAAGATTAAAAAACAGAGACTGATGAGTAATCTCGATCTAATGGAGTAATGGCACACAGTCAGGCTGCAGCTTGCCTGTCCAAGCAAAGGTTTTGTAAGGTTGTGAATAAAAGTGTCATTACATATTCTCAGTCATTCAACATCACAAGAAGTACTGCGTCAAAGGCACTTAGCCGTGATGCATCTAATGTTTGTCCTGATGTCCTGCACCTGGGAAAAGGACATGTAGTTTGATAAATCAAAGGGGTTTATCGTCTGTACAGTGGCAGGGGACATCTCAGACTCACCTTTACAGGCTCAGCAATACATGGTGAAACTTGTCAACTGTTCCAAGGCTCTGCAGTGCTAGTTAGTTAATCAGCATTCACTTCAGTTAGCATTTAACTCAACATGTTATGCTACAGTTTAGCATGTAACGTTTAGTATTTAAGCCTGTTGCATACTGGTAGCACAACAACAAGCTAATGTTTGGTATGTTAGTGTAACATGCTAACGTTTATCCTGTTGGCATGGTATGCATACATGCATGCTATGTAAAGTCAGTGGGCCGTGAAAGCCTTTTTAAATTCTTTTGGGAACATGAATATCTTTTCAAGATTTTACGACAATCCATCCAATATTTGTGGAGAAATCTCACTGTGGACTCAAGTGTTGGACCAGCAGCCCAGCGAATCAACAGACCCACACATATTAAAGAAGGTACATGACTACACGCAGTGTGAAATGTTTACGTATGAATGGCATGCCTGTGTGTGTGTGCTCCACAGTTTCTTCACGTGTCTAAGCCGGGGAGAGAGGAGATTGCAGCGGAGGTGTATGAAGATGAAGTGGACCTGCGGCGCTCTGGCTCGTACCTCAACAGCAGTTTTCACTCTGCTTGGAGTGAGCCCAGTGTGGACCCAGATGACTTTCGGGTAAACTCTCTTGTCCCCTCAGAACGATGTTATCACTTTGCATTGGGACATAATTTACAAAAGGTGGAAGAAATTCCAAAGGTCACATTTAAATAAGGAAAATAAATGTCCCTTAATTTCAGTTATGACTCAATTAAACAGATCTTAAATGCATTATAATTTAAATCCTAAATTAACAGTAAATACAATCAACAGTAGAATGAACTTATGCTGTACTGTAACCTTTCTCCACCCTTTATCCTTTTCTTATCCTAAACTGTGTTCTTCTTACATGAAAACGTGTCTTTTACCTTTCCTCTGACTTGTTACTCTCCATATCTTTTCCTCTCCTCAATCATTTCAACCATTTCCTCAATCCCTTCATCAATTCCCTCCCTTCTTCATGTGCACCAGGATGAACTGAAGAAGTTATATGCCCAGTTAGAAGTCCACAAGACCAAGAAGATGACTGCAAACAACCCACATCTGTCAAAGAAGCGAAGTTCTCGATGTGCATTGGGGAGATCCATTATTAGACGCATTGCTGAGATCCCAGAAACCATGAGCCGGCAGTGTAGCCGCGAGGACAAAGACGGATCCTTCCGCAGTAGAAGTGTGAATCGGGAGTCTTTCAGAAGGGCCCCAGATACCGTCAGTATCAGCTACAAAAGCTCAATGAAATCACCATCACCATCCATGCGTAAGTCCCAAAGTGATCATCACTATGTCTGGGAAAGAGACTCTTCCTTGCATGACTCCATGTTAAAGGCCAACGCTGTGAAGAGATCCTCCCGCCAATCTGAGACAGATTCCTTGGATATTCCACCAGGGGTCTGTAAGTCAGCGAGTGCCCAAAATCTGACAATTGATATCAATTTCCTGCATCCTGATCATACCAGGCTTCATAAATCCTGGAGTCTGACCTCCACTACGGGCCATTCTATGGAGAACATACCCAAGGTTAACAGAGCCAGCACAGTGCTGACAAGGTCAAGGCAGAGCATTTCCATAAGTGACCAGACCAGGAGTGCTCTCCAGTCAGAGTCATTTGACAAGGCTGAGGTCTGTCCTTGGGATGTGGAGCAAGAACAATCAGGGGACAAGAACCAGAAGCATGTCACCTACGCAAACTCTGAGGATGATGAGGAAAAAAGGCCACCATCTCCACAGATGCTTATCTGTCCCTGGGACCATTTGCCACCTGTAGAAAATAATCCTTCAGAGGACAAGGGAATACAAGGTGAAACTGAGTCCCCCAAACCACAGGCCCTTGTGTCTGCAAGTGCACCAAGCACGCCAAGACCAAAGTTCACAAAAGATCAACGTGTTTTCTCCTTCCGCACCACCACCAGTAAGTGGCTCTCTGTGAAATCAGTTATGGGATCCATGGATGCAGGAAGCAAGTCCAGTAAGGATGGAAATTTAAATAAAGAGGATTCTGTTTCACAAAAAAGCCAGGAAAGTGCTTCCACAACACCAAGATCAGGGACATCTAGTAGACGTCCAAGCACGGAAAAGAGGTCACTGCAGAAAAGAAGTATGACAACGGATGGAAAACCATGCCTTGTGAAGCAGAATGCCATCAGACTGTCTTCTGGGGATTCTTCGGACAGAAGCCCAAGAAGGTTTGTGATCGTAAAATCTGCCGTCTACCCTTGGGACACGGATGATATGCAAAAAGATGGCACTTATGAAAATGTGTTTTTATCAAGACAGAACAGCAAACGTAGTAGTATAAGTTCTTGGGAAACTGCCAGCAGCTGTAGAACTCCTTCAACTCACAGAAGAGGTAGTAATCGAATTACACCAGTCCGTAATATTTCCTATGCAGATGTGTGTCCATGGGATGGAGCTAGTACTTTCCAGGAAGGAGAGGGACTAAAGAAGCAGCAGAGCATTAAAGCAGATGTCTGCCCTTGGGAACAGGTATCAGAACCATCTAATGTATGTCCATGGGAATCTCAAGAGCAAGGGAATGTGAGAAGACAAGGAAGTGGACGTGGTGATGCACGTCCTTGGGAATCGCAGGATATTCCCGTTATTTATCATACTAGCTTGTCCAAAGATTCCCATACTCCACAGTCTTTAAAACATTCAGCAGACATTTGTCCCTGGGAGAGTACAGACACTCCCCAACCTTCAATAAGGCACGATAATGAATATACTAATGTTTGTCCATGGGATGTTCAGGAAAAGGCTGAAGTTGTATATGAAAACCTAAGTCCTTTGGAGACCAAGGGAACGCTGACAGTCCCCCATAAACAAGAAGTTATGAAACCTGCAGTCTATCATGATACATCAAAAGAAAGTTTAAATAATGAGCAACAATACCATTCAAAATCACCTAGCCCTCATTGGAGTAGACAAGTGACCAAGACAACAGAAAGTTGTCCATGGGAATTCCCTGATCCCCCTAAAATCCTGGAAAATATTTGTCCATGGGAAGAGGGGGACACAGAGCCAAAAAATACAGACTCAACTTCACCAATGACCATCAAAGTAGATATTTGTCCCTGGGAGACTGGACATCAAGACAAACCAGAAGACTCACAAAAAGGTGTCTCGTCTTTGAAAGCTCCTTCCGTACAGACTGAAGGGAAAGACAGCACAAGAGTAAACGTATGTCCCTGGGAAACTGAGCCCACTGAAAAAACTGCAGCTACCAAGATGGTGTCACAAGGACCGGAAAGACCAGCAGATGTTTGTCCATGGGATAGTAGCGAACCAGAATCAGGAAAGCCAGAGACCCCCAAAAGTCAAGTAAGGCAAGACACATCTCGTGCAAATGTTTGTCCATGGGATTCAGAGGAAGCAGGGGCAGTCAAAACTGAAGTATCATCAGATGTCTGTCCATGGGAAACAGAAGACACTAAAGTTTTAAAAAATCAAGATAGCATTAAAGATGATGTTTGTCCATGGGAGACAGGAGAACCAAAAGTTCTCAAAAAGCAAGACAGTGCTCGGGCAGATGTTTGTCCATGGGAGACAGGAGAGCCAAAAGTTGTCAAACAGCAAGACAGTGCTCGGGCAGATGTTTGTCCATGGGAGACAGGAGAGCCAAAAGTTGTCAAACAGCAAGACAGTGATCGGGCAGATGTTTGTCCATGGGAGACAGGAGAGCCAAAAGTTCTCAAAAAGCAAGACAGTGATCGGGCAGATGTTTGTCCATGGGAGACAGGAGAGCCAAAAGTTCTCAAAAAGCAAGACAGTGATCGGGCAGATGTTTGTCCATGGGAGACTGAGGAGCCAAAAGTTCTCAAAAAGCAAGACAGCGATCGGGCAGATGTTTGTCCATGGGAGACTGAAGAACCAGCAGTTGACAAAAAGCAAGACAGCACTTCTGCAGATATTTGCCCCTGGGAAACCTCGACCGAAAGCAAAGTTGATATTCCCAACAGCGACAAAGATGAAGTCACAGAGAACCAGGGGCCACTCAGTGCAGAAGAGACCCCAGCAGATATCAGCACAGAGCAGATAGATGACTCGAAAGAAAACTTAGCCCTGGGCCGGCGTGATGCTTTGTGTCCCTGGGAGATGGTAAGGAGCAGATCTGGTTCATTCACAGACAATGCCTCAGATGTTTTTACATGGGAGCCTGAGAATATTCCTGAGGAAGATGAAGAGGATGATGCAGAATGTGCTGCTGAGGCTCTTGTATTCCCACCTGACTTGTGACCTAAATCTAGCCGGCATTTGTTTTCACTTTTGACCCCTCCCACAAAATCATGGGGGAACGTGAACTCATCTACGAAACCATTTTTGTGGTACCCTGTTGATGGTCAAGGGGAACTTTGATAATCATCAAGAACTTCCCCAGATCCACAGGGAGGTCAGAGTGCAGGGTCAGCTCATGAACAGCTCCCCCTGCAGCTGGCAAAGCTGAATGCCCTTTCTGGACTAACCAACGACAGACTTTAGGGCTGTGTTATTTCAGGTTGGACTATCCATTTGGGCCGCGCCGCTGTCTGACTAAGAAGCCTGTAGTAGAGACTTGATGAGCCGGACACAATGAGTTGTGCGTACTTGACTGAAAATAAGTTTTCTTTTAACTGAAGCACATATTGCAGACTCATTAGGTCCCTCATTAATCCAGCAGTGAACTACAGATAGACATTTCTTGGCTGATGGAAGGGCATCTAAGGCATTTAGATGAAGTCCCTTTTCTTCCTGCTTCTATCCCCCATTTTAAATTGAAATGTTTTTTGTGTCTTTGTATGTCTTTTGGTGACTATTCACATATTTGCCATGTACGCACAGTATGTCGGACCCCACGGCTGGGGTGAATATGTTACAAAACCTGAACTTCCACAGTGCTCGCAAGCACAGGACATAACAAATGGAACTCTAAGCTCAACCAGCATACACCAGATAAATCCAGTCTAATTTTGTTCTTTTGTGGAAATCATATTTTCAAAGTAGAATAAAGTGTTAAGTGTAAAGCATTGCCGCCAGGACTACAATAGATGTCAAATTACATTTCTATCAAGTATTAATGATTGATAAAACTATGCATACCTGTTTGCTTAAGTGACTGATTTCACGACTAAAGCCCAACTATTAATATCACTCTCTCACTTTTGATTGTCATAATAATGAGAAAAATAAGATTCCATCACTTAAAGAAACAATGCCAAAAACTGCATAAATTACCATAAACTCAGACATACACCCTAAAAAATTGTGTGAAAACTTTCTAATATAATCCTTTTTTTTCTGAGCATTTGAGCAGAAAGTCATGTCAAGCGTTTGATGTGGATGCAGTGCACTGGACACCAGTTTGACTAAGATGGGACGATGAGATTAAACATTAAGAACACGCTGTGAAAAAATACATGGTTTTTAAATGTTTGGTAATTGCAAAAAAAACATTAGGACAAAGGACATTTGTGTTGCAGCTAACCTGATCCGCTTCCAACTGAAATGTACTTGAAATAATGCGAGTTATGGAGGTGACGCCTCAGTTTCAATGAAAAGTAGAGCTGATCCCCGGAAGCTGATTAGTTGAAGGTTTTAGTCAACTGCAAAAGTTTTTGTCAGGGTTCTTTATGCAGATAATGATATCAGTTTGATTATAGTCACATCTTTGGCTCTACAGTAATATTCACAAATATTCTTTGAAGTTTTTGAAAGGATTATTAGAGATTATTCTGCATGACTCTATTGATATGCAGACGGCCGGTAATACTAGAAAAATAATGAGACAGATTTTGTTTTAATTATATCAACTTATGGATTTGTCAAAGATATCTCATGACTATTAGGTATATTCATTATTAGATAATAATTTCTTTACATCGAGAGTGGCTCTACATTTCAATGTCTGACATTAGTGAGTACCATTATAAAAAGTTCAGACTCATTAAGTTTCAGATACAGACGATTGCAACTTTTTCAAATCAGCGTTATGTTGGAAAAAGCTTTATGGTGAGTAAAACTTACAATATTACGTTTTTCTGTATTGATGTAATTAAGTCACGTCTATGCCAGCAATCTGAAATCAGGTGTCAAGTTTTCAGCACTTCTGCTTCAGTGAGGTTTTTCAATCATTGATCTCAAGTTTTTTTTGTCAATAGAGTGACCTTGTTTTGTGAGCATTGTTGCATGTTAGTGTGTTTTTGAATGAGCGTGCTGTAATTTGTTGTCACGTAAAAAAAAAAAAAACTAATATTGTTGTAACACATCCCTTGATTTGCATAGAGAAAGTCTATGTTTTCAATTTTGTATGTAATATCTTCTATGAAAGATCCTCTGAAATCTACTGGTGTGAAGAGAAGCAGATGGGACACTTTATTTTTGTATTTCCTGAGGTCAACATGCAACGTAGTCATCAGAGAAATAAACCATACCATTTCTGGAGATCTGTACATTTTATTTTTTACATGTACACATTAAATTAGTCTCAAATTTGACTCATGGTGAACTTTGAAGTCACAAAAAGAGCTGTCATTGTTATTCCAGACTGTTGTGTGGTAAAGAAGCAGCTTCATTGGCTACAGGACACAGTAGTTTGTTCCTCCTAAAACTCACCTGCTGCTTCCATCGTTTCAACAGCCAGCAGCAGATATGAGCCTCCAAAGGAAGCCTGGTTTCCTGCCAAAGTGGACAAACTAACCAGCCACAGCCAAATTTTAAACAGCATTTGGCCAATGACTGCAGATAATGTCCTACTGTGGTTTGATGAAAAGAGCAGCGCCACCCGGTGGCCTATTTGTTCCATTGAACCGCCTCTGGTTTGGGAACTTCATAGTTGAGGGCCTCAAACTCTTGTCCTGGCCTCAGCTCTGGACCAGGAATCATGACGGTCTGAAAGAGTAAGAGGAGCAGATGAGCATCATTTGTAAGCAGAGTCAAATTTTAGTCAAATAAATTGAAATTAACACATGGGCGGCATGGTGGCGCAGTGGTTAGCACTGTCGCACGTCATGTCGAAGTGTCCTTGAGCAAGACACTGAACCCTAAGCTGCTCCCGATGGAGACCAGCACCTTGCATGGCAGCTCGGTCGCCATCGGTGTGTGAATGTGTGAGTGAATGAGACTTAGCTGTAAAGCGCTTTGGGAACCGAGAAGGTTGAAAGGCGCTATATAAGTGAGATCATTTACATCATACATAAAGATAGCAAATCTCTGAAGTGCCACCTATTCCATCCTTTTGTTCCAAGGGGAATTAACCTTCAGGACCAAGATGGGAAAACCAATTTGCAATATTCAAAACAGCAGAAAAGCACGGGAGAACAACTTGCATCAACAACACCACTGCAAAAGAACCATCCTATTGTGACTGCACTGATTTTATTAGAATTAGGAGGTATTTGCCATTTACCTTAGTTGTTTTTAAACTAAACACTTGAAACAAATTTACTTCGGTTTACCAGTTACTGCCCCAAAGCACGAGAGCAGCTTTAAAACCTGGTTTTCATTTCTGACTGCAGCTGGCGTCCTGCTTTCATCTGTCAGTTAGCTCGACAGATTGTGATCAACAGGTGGCAGAGCCTAAAATAACCAAAAGGAATTGGTCAAACCTCAGCGGTCCGTAGCCGTATACATGTAAGAACTGCCAGGTGTGACATATAAATAAATAAAAAAAAATAGATAATCATCAAGAAATGATCAGCCAGTTAGAGACGCACACCATTTGAGACGTCTTTAACACTTGTGCAGAGCACTGATGGTGAAAGTTTTTTTACGTTCTGTCAGAGAAGAGGAAGAAACACCTTCCAGGCAACATGACTGCTCCATCTGTCCGGTATATCTGAGACACAGCAGGGGCTGACTCACAGATTTAAGATGATTAGATTCTACGTTTTGCAGCGATGCGTATCATGCAAGTCAGCTTCTATTCCAGTCTTACACTGTGATGAGTGGCGCAGACACTGAACACGACCTCTCAGGTAATCAGAATGTCATTTTACTGAAGCTCGCTGACACGTGTTTGTTATTGAGGAAACTTATATCAGAATAAACTTCAGGTAGCAGATCATTTAAAATTCCAGGCAACAGTGCTTCATGTGCAAATGACTGAGCCACAACATCACATTCCTGCATGTCCAAAATATTTATATATGCTGGAGATATGCTAGTTAATCAAACAGTTGCTGAGGAGAAATGTGGTTTAATCCTGCATCCACAATCAGGAGTCCTCTCACTGAAAAATCCTGACCAGGAAAACTCAAACCTGTTGACTGAGGAACATCAGCTACGTTTAAAGAGTCAGCCAAATGACAAAAAGCTCACTTTCTCACTCACCTCTAGCGGCATCTATCTGTGAGATGTCTGTGTCTGAGATTTCAGCCTCAGAATCAATATCGCTTTTACTCTGGATAGTCCACAGACGTGTCTACTTACTGTCAACACTCTTCACTGGAACTACTTTCTACCATACAAATAGTCCGTATGAAAACTGTTGACAGTGTGTTCTGTGGATTAACAGAGTAACTGGGACATTGTCTCTAGAAAGACATGTTGCTGTCGAGTTTATTTTAATGTAATTTTTCAATGACGTGAGCACAATAAATTAAACACCACTCATCTTTATTATACTGGGGTGGAAGCAGAAATCTCAGTGATAAATATCTCCAAATCTGGGAAATCAAATAAAAGCTATTTGTCGACAGCTTTGCAAGGTAAGGTTACTCCCTTATTGACGTGTTTTTCACAGAATTATATTTCACCACTGGTTGCTGTTTGGGTCAGTTTATTAGGACCACCCAGCTAAAACTAATGCAGTCTAATACATCCTAGACTGCATTGTTGTAACCTAGGTGTACCTAAAAAACCAGCAGCTGAGTGTAGACTACATCCTGCTGCCACACTGTGGAGGTTAAACACCTCAGTACCAGACGATGAAGAGTGCAGACAGTTTGTTAAGGAGCAGTGTTTGGACTGTGACCAAACAGCCTCTATTTTAGGGGAAGAAGCAAAGGTCGGACTGAGAGGATGTATAAAAGCATGTTTTAACAGCAAGGAAGAGAAAATAAGAAAATGCTACTGAAACGCTTGAGGCACTAAAACATACCCCACTGACCTTGTTCATGTGGTCATTAAAGTGAAGTATCAACTGGCCAGTTAATAAAGGTTTTTTAATATCCTTTTGACAGGAAGTGTGCCTTGGACCTCTGCCTTTTTCTTACTAAAAGATATATAAAAAGATGTTGTCAGCCGGTGCAGAGTAGAGGGTCACCTTAATAACTGGGTCTTTGGCAGGAGCCCAGGATGGCACAATTTTTCCGTGTAACCTCCATCGGCCGTAGGGGTTAACGAGGTGTCGTTCTATGACGAGGTACTCCAAGACGTCCTTTGGCTGCTCCTCGCTGCCCAGCATCAGCCTCCCGAAGCGGTCGTAAATGGCCAGAGTCTGCAGGACAAGCAGATTCATCCAGTCATCTAAATCCTGACTGTAATCTTGGCTTTAAACGCGGGTGCAAACCCCAAAACTGCTCTTGCAATTTCTTTGCATCACCACGGCAATTAACCGCGTGTGCAGGTTTTTGGTACTTATGCTCAAAACTGTACTTGAGCTTTGGCAGCACATGGTTAAGACACACTGACCACAGCAGCTGTATTAATGATGAAGCCCGTTAACATGCGTGTCATACCTGTTTGGAGTGCATGCGGACCGTCACCTGGCCGTACAGGTTGCCTTTGGAGACCATGTCGGGGCAGCGGGCTTGGACCACTTTGGGCAGCTCGAGGGACTCTACAAACCTCCAGCGGATCGTCTTGTAACGGTTCCCCCTTGTCATCTCCTGAACAGACGCGTGATGGAAGGAGCAGTAACAGTAAATTGGGGATTTGATGAAACTGAATTAGTGAACAACTTCAGCAACGTTCAGAAGAAGAACTTACAGGATAACATCTTTCCGTCACCAAGGAGTGAAGTTTCTCCTTGTTGAACCTGCAAATCAAACAGCAGATGTTAATCTTCCTCTTTCAACCTCATGCCAAAGATTTTAAAGAGTATGTACACGCTGCATCACGGTACATCAGGATCTGCCTCCTGTCACTCATCTCATACGTGGCTTGAAAATAATCCCTCTGTAAAAATCTTTTGCTTTGGCAGCGAGAGCAGTTTAATGCAGGACACGACTTCAAATTTAAAGCCAATTTCAAACCTTAAAAAAATAAAATAGTTCTAATTAAAAATTCTAATTATAAAAGACATATGTACAGGGCTGAGGAAATGTGACCCAGATATTATATCATATTTTTGGAAAATGTGCCGTTTTTAACAAAAACAAATGTACAGAATGAATTTAATATAATAATTATTGACTTATGGTATAATTGACTTAAGGTTCAGGGCTTTCAACCACATCTCAGTGTCGTCATCAGTTTTCCAAGTTTACTCAGTTTTAATCAGACTAAGCAAACTCCACCCACTGATGAAGACCATGAGATGCAGTTGAAAGCTCCAGAAACCCTAGTAAAGTGTATCTCAATGAGATTTTTTCCCGTCAAATATTAAGTGAATTCTGTACATTACTTTAAGTTTGAACTTTCAAACTCAATTTAAAAGTCATCTTAGCTAAATATGTTCCCAAATTTATTTATCCTAAATATTTCACAATGACTTGAAAATATGCATCACAATGGTCTTCTTTAAGTCATGAGAAGGTTGTTAAAACAGCTGGACTGGACTTGTTTTTTTTATATGAATAACTCGGCTCTGCAATGTATTGTGAGAAGTTTTTTTAGTTTAGTTTAGTTTAGTTATCTCTCTTTATTTGAGTGCGTCCCCACTTTGCAGCAGAGCTGAAGGCAGCGTGAGTGTATCTCTCACTTCTATAACAAATGTCTCACTGTAATATTCAGCATCCCTCCCTGACCACGAGACGAGCTGTGTCAGCTGGCTGAGTGAGGTGAGAGACATGAGTTCATTTTCTTACTGCGTCAGGGCGTTGTGAGCCTCAATAAAGATTTCTTGAGCTTGCTCTGCAAAATCCTTCGTTTTGAACTCAGCGTCGTGCTCCTTGATTTTACGAATCCTGTCGGAAACAACATTAAAAAAATACATTCAGCTTTCTCACGTTTACTGTCAAGTGCGTCATCTTAAGATGTTTTGGATGTAATTCATAGAAACAGCTGTAATGAGGTGGTAAGAAAGAGTTCTTAAAGATACGACCACACCAGACGTCCTGCAAGATCCATATCAGTACAAGAACAACATCAGGAGTTAGAAAAACAATCTTACGCCAGCTGTGAGGCAGCGCTCTGTCGTATCTGTTCGGTTCGTTGTTTTAGGCCTTCTTTAGACAGACTGGAAAGACGAGCGTCCCCCTCAGGGGGGATGTAGGGGTCAAAGACTCCCGCTGGTAAAGACAGCAGACAGGGCTGATCAATCAGTATGTACCCTCCAACCAGGAGAGATATTACAAAATCAATAGTTTCAATGCACAACTGCCATCTGATTGATGAGGAGTGGCTCCACACTTTTGGGGTGTGAACTAACGTTTGCTATAAAATACAACAACAGCAGTGCTGGTGTTGACATTTGAGGACAAATGTGCTGGTGTTGAATTAATCTCACTGCTAATACATCACTTTCTTTACTCAGATGATGATGACTGGATACCTGAGTTTCTTTTTAATCTAACAAAATAATAATAAGCTCCTGAATGTTAAAACCCCTTGTACTAAAACAGTCACCAGAGTGGCCTCCTTCCAGACCAGAAAAGAGTCTAAATGTGAAAATAAATATTATTTAAATCAGACACGATACTATATTCAATGCCAACTTTTGTTCCTTGACAGCTTTTGATACTCTTTGCTATAAAAACATTTTGGTTGGCACTGAAAAATGTCTGAGGTTCAATACTCAGCCCTACTGTTTACCTGTTATCATCATTAACAGGTCATCATTCAATCCCTCCAAAGTCTGATATGTTTAAATATACTGCTGTTGGTAATAAACCAAACCAAAAATAATTTCACGCGCTATCTGTGACACCTTGCCCTTGTAGTTTTAACATTCAACCATTTCAAACTAGTGCAACACCAGCAATTATTCCATGTATTCCTGTCAAGATAAACAAAACAGACATTATTACCAGTGCAGGAGATGTTGATGGGCCTCTCAAAGTACTGCTGTCTGAAGACAATGCCTGCTGCTCGGGCCTTGGCCTCCGGGTTCTCTTCCCTCTTCCCCTTCCCCTTCAGCCCCACTGCTGGAGGGATAAAGTACCGCTTCTTGGTCCGGACCGGCAGGAAAAGTGGGACGGGATGCCGCACATCCAAAGATGCTTCAGCATTCTGAGAGGAGGAGGAGGAGAGATAAGTGTTTTACCATCAGAGGTGTTTTCAAAGTCAGTTTATCAATCCACACTCACCAGCCACTGTTAATGCAATATAATACAACAGCTCTGCCATCATAATGTACTTTACAAAGTTTATACATTTTCCATTCTTGGGGACACTGTCAGAGGAGTGATAATTCTACTGTATGTTAATTATTGAGGTCAGGTGTTTTACAATGCACTGAAATGTGTTTCTAATATTCTGCACCCTAATGTATGTAAATAGGGTGGACTAAATATTAGAAATAGCTTTCAAAAGAAGGCAGTCCAGTAAAACAACACCCACTACAACGAGATAATAGTAAAAAATACGTTTGACTCGGTACATCGTGTTTTGATTTACCATGCAGTATTTTTATTGGAGTTATTCCTAACATTGCATCTGTTTTTTTTTCCCTGGCAAAAACCGGCTTCCATGTATCTTCGCGGAGGTTAACGTCCTGACAGTTAGCTACCGTTAGCTAAGCTAGCCTCGTGAGGACTATGTGCAGCGTAACGTGTTAATAACAAGCAAAACAAACGAGCTGCTTCTTCAACGTGTTGACTGTCTGCGTGTAATACAGTACGGAGTTATCACATGTCTCAGTACCTTCAAACTGCTACATGTTGCTCGGTGAAGAGCCACCAGCGTCCTCTTCATGGGCATCGCCATCTTGCCGTCATTCGAAAGACTGCAGAAAAAACACTTCCGGTTCCCACTTTCAAAATAAAACTTTCATTGTATGCTGTCAACATTACTCCATTGCTCATGACACACTAAAGAACAAATTTGATTTCTATTAGTGGGGAAAAATGTAACCAAAACGTTTAATTGATTTAAACACACTGTCAAATTTTGCATTTTATAATCATTTCTTTGGTTTATTCATTTCTTCTTTATGTCTGTTCTTTTGTATGTTTTATTTTATTGGGTTAGGGTTAGTGTCCATGGACAATTTTCTTCAATTGTTTCAGTTTTTTTTTGTTTAGTTTAGTTTATTGGACACAACAAGAGAAAGGGACCCAGGTCACACATATCTACAAAATGTCAAGGATAACACAAGATTTATTTACATTGTGGTCCTTCATGTAAGGACAGCATTGATGCAGGAGTCCAGATGCCTAAGCAACATCATACTACAAATCGAATCTATACAATAAATACAATATTAAGCATCAACAATGAAAGAGAAAATAAAATCACCCACAATCAAGAACAAAAATAGTATATACGACTTACATACTAATTAACTTATTTGTTTCAGATCTTCCACTTTAACTGACTCTTCCTGCGTAATTGATCACATGCTTCCACTGCTTGAACTTAATCCTCGACTTCTCTCAGTAATTGACACTTCAGCTTGATTCAATGCCGACACTTAAACTGACACTACCATTTCAATGCCACTTCAACTTATTTCAGTATTTCAGCTATTTCTGATGTTTCAATCTCAGATGTTCAGTAGCCCAAATTGCCTTCAGAAAGTGCAGCCATCTCTGGTAATACTTGGTTGTAATAGGAAAATTGTAATTGCACCATGTACACACGCGTATGGCACGTACGCTGAAACGTAATGACGTCGTGTGTCTGTAGGTCGACGCTGCTTAACTTCAGTTGTTTGGGCTGTGTACGAGAGAGAACTGTAGCTGGCAGTGCTGAGAGGGTTTCAGTTGATGTTGCTGCTCCTGGGCCGCAGGGTTCCGCTGTCATTCGTACACAGACTCACTACCTGCTGTCCATCCTCACTGTCGAGGCCCGTTTTGGTCAGCTCTGTACTAATAAAACTGAGAGCGATAACCAGAGTTACACACAGCACCGTCTTCGTTAGCGCAGCCGGCCAAAATACAGGAACCATGCCCGAAAGGAGGCCCTTCGTACGGTTACCAACTGACGTTTACCCCGTCAACTATGGCTTATGTCTGAAGCCCGACCTGATCGACTTCACTTTCGAAGGCAAGCTGGAGGCGCTGGTGGAGGTACGTGTACCGGAGCGCCTGGTTACATACATGGATGGATTTGTCTGTGAATGGCGGGGATCTTGTTATGTAATCTGACCAGCTAACGTTACCAGTAGCTAGCTAATTTGCTGTGTTCGACTGATAACCGCAAATTGTTAGCCACTAGCCCAGCAGCAGTAACCTAGCTGACGGTGTTGGCAGGTGTTAGCTAATGTTAACGTTAGCTGGCAGTTGCGAACTAGCTAATCGTTTCTGACGGGCTCGCACTGGCAGACGGAGACCCACGAATAGAAAATTAACGGCTGGATATTTCTGTGACTAGCCGCGAGCTAATTGAAGCTAGCTAGCACAACAGTCCCATAGACGGCAGCAGACTTGCACTCTCATGTTAGCTTAGCCAACTGTCTCATCATACCGTGGACATTAGCCTGCTAACAGCGCTTGGCAATACGCTTAGTGTGTTTCAAGAGCAGTTGGTTGTATTCCAGCAACGTTAACCACTTGTAACAGCAATGCATTACTATTAGTCATTATCAGTTAATCGGATGTTGATTACGGAGGTTGTTAACTAGCGGCTAGCTAACGCTCACTAGTGTTTGCTAAATCATGGCAACATCATGTCGCCCCCTCCCACCCTCTCCACTCACTCATTCAGACCAACTAAGTTATAGGTTTTAAATGTATATCTATATAAAAACATATTAAAACTGTCCTGACCGTAAAATGACATGTGCTAAGTGGATTTGCGTGATTGCCTGGATTTGCGTGATAGCGTATTTTTTTTTTTAGTTAAGGTTAAACTATTCCTTAAACAGTCTTTGGGGTACATTTGAGGAATGCACATTGCGTTTGCAAACGTTAGTTAGCTTGCAGTTGAGTTAATAGGTAAGTGTGTCAGTTGGTTTGTTGCTAAAGTGGATGTAGATAAACATACCAGTTCACTTTGCATTTATATAGTGTACAGTGTGTAAATTGCTCCATTGTGCGGGCACAGGCACCTGTCAGCAGAGTGTCCTAACACCTGTGCCTGGTTGTAAACACTCACTCAGCACACATTATCAGAGCAATCAAGGCAGACCACATCATTATGTATGGTCTAAATATGTACATTTACAAATATTAGTTTTTCTTTGTTTATATGACACCCTTCACTTATGGGATATAAGCTGATTCACTATCAGGAACAGATAAAATAATGGCAATAACTTGAGGTAAGGTAACACAAACCCCATAGAACCTGAGTAAAAACAGATTCAGACTGTTTCAGACTGAATTTTTCTGGCTTATTTTGTTAAATGACACACAAGCAAAGGGATCGAGAACATATTGTTTTTTGTATCATTACCAAAACTCTGGTATGTTATTGGCACCCATACTGGAATGACACCTAGCACAAGGAATGTAGATAGGACATCATAAATACTTATGCTGAAAAAACAATCAAACATGTTTTGAATATATTCAAACCTTTTGATAATAATTTAAATGTTTACTGGCAGTAATTGTGAATCCACATTTCAGCCTTTCAAGTCTCTAAGTTGAGTCCTCCTGAATGTTTTTTTTTTAGTGCTGTGTTTGCTAAGACATGAAGGTTCTCGACCACAGTTTGGTTTAGTAATACCCTGTTTACCTGCGGTTTGTACAAAGCCTGGATAAAATACAATAGGCCGGAAACTCAAGCAACATGGCACTTTTCCATTTGCCTGGCATGTTTCATAATTACTGCCTCCGTCAGCCTCCAAGTGTCTCAAACAACAGCAGTGTCTAACCAGCAGTGCCACAAACCGTGAATGTCACTATTACGCCCCTCTTTGAAAACTGCATGGCATCCAAGTGTGCCACTGTGTTTCGCCCTCAATAAGTTAGTCACATCCACTATTTTCACATCACAAGTCAGAGGCCCCATAGTCTGTCTTCCTCTCCTTGTTTGCAGCACTGTCTTCCTTGCCAATGTTTTTTCATGACCCAACGGGTTCTTTATCTGTGAACATTTTTGCCCTTCAGCCTCTGGAGGTTTAGCTCACAGTAAGTAGATTCATTCCTGTCTCAGCTAACTGACCCAGGTCCAGTTTGGATTTACCATCGGAACTGCACAAACAAAACTCCTTTACATAGTCATCATAAAGTCCAGGTGATAGTTTCATTGGAGAGTTACACTTTGTTTAAACTTCATCTTTCTGAGACGGATTGTGATTTGAAATTATGGCACAGCAGGGATTATCAAAGTATAAGTTATGCTGTTTTATGTCAATATTTACAGGTTACACAAGCCACAAATCAGATTGTGATGAACTGTGCTGACATCGACATCATCACAGCTTCCTTTGTGCCAGAGGGAGGTGAAGGTGAGGGTCAGAGTTTGTCAGCTTTTTCCCCCTCTTTCTTTTTTCTTAATGACATTGTCATAAATGAAAATGTAGTTTATAGGTAATGCATTCAATCTCTTCTCATCTCGATTTTTGAATTACAGCTGATTTTAAATTCCTAATAGATAGGAAGTGGAAATATTGCATGCTCTGGCAATCAGCCTGTGTTTTCCTTACACTCTTTTTTTCTTTTTAGAAATTAATGCCACAGGATTCAACTATCAAAATGAGGATGAGAAAGTCACCCTGTCATTTCCTAGTGCTCTACAGAAAGGTAAGAAGGGACTTCACTTGGCTCTGTTGTTGGTTGTCCCTCCTTTTAAAACTTTATTCACATTATAAAACATTGTCATCATTGCTGTTGAAGAATAACAGATTTCCCCACTTTGGTCGTGGCTGAATGAACAGTGCAACTCTCTCTGTGTACTCCTCCCCAGGCTCCGGCACATTGAAGATAGACTTTGTCGGGGAGCTGAACGACAAAATGAAAGGATTCTATAGAAGTAAATATACAACCTCTGCTGGAGAGATCCGCTACGCTGCTGTCACACAGTTTGAGGTGAGTTGATGGCCTCAGGGAAATGGGATGTTTTCTTTCGGAGCAGTTGAGTGTATTGCTTAACCCACTACTTGCCTGTGTTGCGACATAGGAGGGCGTGATGGTCATGTGAGTCTTGCTGGTAATCCAGAATTGTTCTAAAGATGAGGCAATAACTCAGATTTCTTACTATTTATATGTATGTTTTGAAAATGCTAGTTTGTTGACATATTTTTGGGAAAGTCAGGCTAAAACCAGGTCAGTCTAGTCTGGATACTGACTGTCTCCTCTGTCACCTGCAGGATATACACCTGCTCTGTAAATGAACAGGTTTTTTTTAGTTATGATAGAGATTAGTCATATGCATGTTCAGAAAGCACGTAAGTTTTGGTTTAGGCACAATCTCCATTTATCCTCCCAACACCGATCTGCCTCGATACCAAGTTAGAAGCATGAAACCGAAAAAACGAAAACTTGACTTTATTTGGACTGTCTTGCATTGTAGTTACTTACTAATTTTATAAAGTACTGATGGACTTATCAGCAGGTCTTCTGTAGTATCTGTTGCTGAATGTTGAAATGAAGTGATGACAGACTGGTTACTTCACAAACCAATGTGTAACTTTAGTTAAAAATCAGGATGTTATTGTCGTTGCAGTTCAAGTTCAGGGTAATTACCAAAAAAATACAGTGTTATATAATTATTGAGCTTTTTTTTTTTTTTTTGCTGAATGGTATAGTTTCCTCGCAGCCCGGTCCAAATGTTGAGGGCTTGCAACCACTAAAATGCATTTCTGACCTCAAAACACATTCAGATAAAGAGATGGGGTGTCCGCCAACCATGTATATAATTATATAATGTTATTTTAAAAAGTTTTTTCATTCAACTGAGAAAGTGTTTATAGATAAGATAGGAAATGTCTGTTGGAAGAATTAAATACCTGTCAAGCTACAGCATCTTATTGATGCAAAAGTCTTAAAATCCAATATTACCGTAAAGCAGTCCAGCTCAGTTCGGTGCAGTACTGCTGGCTGTGGCCTAAAGACAGATATGCTTGAAACAAAGTAGTTGGTAGGAAGTGTCGTCTGACCGTGTCTAAAAGTGTTTGCAGCGGCTTCAAATGGCCACACTTGAAGGTAGGGTGAAAAGCCTGCAGTCTTAGAGACGCGATAATTGTTTAAAGGATGATAATGACAATCAGAGTCTCTCCTCAAAGGCATTCATAGTGTTATTCTCGGTTGTGTGTATAATATATATATATATATATATAAAGTAGCGTAATCTTATTCCGCGTGTCGTATTCACCATAAGTTCACTTTATGTGTTTCAGTGCTTACTTTTTTCAAAAAGCTGTTTCAAGCATAGGCGCTGATAACGTGGCAGCTCAGATAATGTAAAATGAACGCAGGTAGAGGCTGTAATGACTTGCAGTGACCGGTCACCAGCAGCACCAGTCAGTCCACACCTGTGGTGAGAGAGCCTATGATGGAAGCTGTGTCAGCCCAACAGGAGAAATTGATCTGTGCACGTATTTATTTAAAGGAAATGCTACAAATGCCACAACTTAACTTGATGCTTTCAGTATATCCGCTTTGAAAAACAGCTTACCTGGCACACATAAAAACGCTCGACTGTAGTGTTGCTGGTTCCTCCAACAAAGGGAAGGAGTCTGGGGCTGCACACACAGCAAAATGACTGTCACTTTGACTTCTGAAAGGGAAATTAAAAGGGAAAATACTAGAAATCTTTAGGTTGGCATGAGTCTCTTTGGATCGCCGCCCAAATAATTTCTGTACATGGAAAACATAATGATATAATGTGAAAGAAAAAAGAAGAAATAGGTCTCATAATATGTGTAAACGTGTCTATAAATGAGGGGGTTACTGTCCTCTCTCTATATCTATTTTATTCTCATGTCTTTATCATTTTTGTTTTTACCTAATTGTTTCTGTGTCGATACCTGTACGTCTGAGTGTCACAAGGTCTCACAGATAAAAATCTAATGTGATTGGACAAGTGAAATATGATCCCAACAGGTGGGGACTCCTGTAAGATGCCATTTTGACGCCGGGTGTGAATTGTGTGTGCAGTGTGGACTTATCTGGATCGAACACACAGGGTCTCAGTTTGTGTCGTTTCTCTCTCTGCCCCCCCTCAGTTTGTGTCGTTTCTCTCTCTGCCCCCCCCCCCCCCCCCCCCCCCCCCACCTCCAGGCCACGGACGCTCGCAGAGCTTTCCCCTGTTGGGATGAGCCAGCTATCAAAGCCACCTTTGACATCGCTCTGATAGTTCCCAAGGACCGAGTAGCCTTGTCAAATATGGTACGTGTCATATGTTCACTCCTCCCCCTGAGAAACTCCAGACCTCAGACTGCCTGAGTCACTTTCCCCTGCCAAGTTTCTTGTGTGTGTGTGTGTGTGTCTGTGTGTGTGTGTGGGGTCCTTTCTCTTCCCTCTCTTTTCTCTTCATAGCTTACATAACAGAGGACAGACAGTCACTGCACATTTTACCTCTGGCTAATGTTATGTTTAACTGCATGTGAAGTGTAACTACTGTACATGTAAAATGAGGTTGGTCAACGCGAGACAAATTCTCCTGGCGACATGTCTTGTGTTTGTCATACAGACTCTGTCCTCGGTGATTTCATCAACTGAAGCCGTTTGCAGCTAAATTGCATCAGAAAACATCATCTGGCTTAGATTATTTCTAACAGCAACACCTCTTCAGGCTAACACAGCTCATCTGGGTGGTGACGATGAAGCTAAATCTGGGTCTTTCTGATGACTTGACTGAATATGAATGACATGAATGCAGCCTGTCAGTCTTTAATAATGTGTGTTTTTATGTCCTGTTGTGACAGATGTTGAATCCAAATAGACAGTTTTCCACGAGACGGGATGACATAATTTGATTATGGAAGACAAATTGCCAAAGAAAATTGTAGACAAATAAACCTAGATGATATTATAATTTATTGTAGACATATATAATAATCATTACAGACAAATTGCAGACCATCATGCGCGGGACTGAAGTGAAGGAAATTCAATTAGTTTGGCCAGCAGGACTGAGCCCTGCACAGATTGATGTCAGTGCAGCTCTTGACCTTTTGTGGCCACAAACCTGCTGAAATTTATTTTCTCAGCAAGTCTACTGTGACCTTTAAAGTCCAGTGCACCACAATACTGCATTTAGCTCGACTGTGTATGTGTACAGATGCTGTTGAGTGGATACTTAGTATGAGGGTTAACACGTTGGTGCAGATGGTGAAAGATATCGAACTCCTGGCCAGACTGTCATTAAGGTCAGCGTTGATACTAAAGGACAAGTCTGGCGATACTCTGAATTTTTCTTTTTGTCAACAAATCCCGTCCTGCTGCCCCAAATACTCACTCGAGCTCCAAATGTGGATTCATCCGCCGCTCAAAATAGGAAATAGTCGGGAAGTATATTCAGAGACAGACCAACACATTACACAACACGGTTTTTGGTCTTTTTCATGGGATTTGTCGACAATAAGAAAAATATAGAATAACACTGGTCTTATCCTATAACAAGAGAAAACAATCGGCTCAATAAGATGTTTTATGTCAGTGATTTGGTTGATTTTGCTCTTATCTAAGTGCCAAACACATCAGAGCTTTGAGCTGAGAGCGACAGGAAACACGTTGTTGGTTTTTGGTCTTTTCATGGGATTTGTTGACAGTAAGAAAAATATCCTTTTTTAATTGATGATTTCAGATTCCCAATGATTGTGGTGACCTGCTGGTCTTTGCTCTAGCGCCACCATTGGGCCAGAGTCTCCATTGGTACAAAAGAAATGTCATAAGCGAATGGGAACAGTGCCATTTATTTTATGAAGCAGATTCAGGAAAGACAGGTCTGGCAGCAGCAGCAGCAGCAGCAGCAGCGCTGTCTGTGTGGACACCACACGCCTGCGAGACGCAGCAGTTCAGCGAGGTGGCCGCCACTTTTGTTGTTTTCTCCATGTTGAGCCATTTAACTGTTTTTCCCTTTTTCCAGAATGTCATTGATCGAAAGCCATATCCAGATGATGAAAACCTTGTGGAAGTGAAGTTTGCCACCACCCCCATCATGTCCACATACCTTGTAGCTTTTGTCATTGGTGAATACGACTATGTGGAGAGCCAATCATCAGACGGTATAACGGTACGCGTCTACACGCCTGTCGGGAAGGCAGAACAAGGGAAATTTGCACTGGAGGTGAGAATGTTGTTGAAACACTACTGTTGATCAGACCACAAGCTACAAATGTGGCTGGAGATGTAGACATGAAGAGAAAACAGCCATTTCTGTTGGTAGATTCCTTCCTGAATACTTGAATGCTGGATCCCTTGTGTCTCCTTTAGTCTTGCTGTATAAACTTTGTCTAAAGGATAGAACACAAAAGAGTCGTTTTTAAATTCTTCGTAAATTTTTAAATAGTTTTTATATTTTGTTGCACATTTTTTAATGTTTTTTTGCAGGTTGCAACTAAGACCTTACCTTTCTACAAAGACTACTTCAATGTTCCTTATCCGTTGCCTAAAATTGATCTCATAGCTATTGCTGATTTTGCTGCTGGTGAGTAGTTGTCCACATTCTACGTTCAGTAGTTTGAGACATTTCCACTAAAAATGTTGAAAGTGAAACACAAACTGCTTCCTGTCATTCAGGTGCCATGGAGAACTGGGGCCTTGTTACCTACAGGTAAGCTTTACTTGCTCATGAGCTACAGGTCTTAAAAACAATATATGTTTAATTAACAGTGGAAAAATAAACGCTGCTAGTTTCTTTCACCAACCACATCACTGCAGCAGGTTTTGGAAAAATTGAGTTGAACTGAAAATATTCTGAAGTTGGCATCACAAGTGAATGTGTGTATCTATATATTGTAACATTAGATTTTATCATTGATAACCATGTTATACCGACATATTGGCACATTAAAGTAAAATGTGTCATTACATGTCACCTGTAGATGAAGATGTGTCATTGTATTAATCTTTGATGCAGTAATCATGTAAAGTAAATCTGTACCTAGAATCAAGATTATGACATCTACCAAAATAATCTGAGGACCTATTTGACGACGCTCTTTTTCAACTTTAGTAGTGCTAAAGATTAGTCGGCTGACAGAAAATGAATCGGCAGCAATTTTGATAATTATTTTTCAAGCAAGCTGTTTTTATATCATTGTAAATTGAATATCTTTGGGTTTGGGACTGTTGATCGGCCAACAGAAGCAATTTTAAAATGGGGAATTGGCATTTTTCACTTTGTCAGATTTCATAGACCAAGTGATTTAATCATGTAAATAATCAACAGATTAATCGACGAGGAAAGGAATTGTTAGTCGCAGCTCCAGGTCTCATTGAGGAAACGGCAGTTTTTTTTCCACTCTTTCAGAGTAGTTCTTGTTGCAGTTGTGTTATTTTGGCCGACAGCACTGATGGCTTTTTAATTGCCTCGTAGTTAGCTGGACGTGCTGCCACCTGTTAGGTAGTCAGATGGCATGTGATTAGCATACGGCGGCGGGCTCCATTCATCTACCATCTACAGCCACCTGCATGCAGCGTTTCTTAATAAACAGCCCAGCAGCTGACTCTGGATGGTTGATGGAGGGAAACCCGCTGGTGTTCAGACGAGGTGTCGACCTTCAGCCGTCTCTGTGTTAACCTCGACTTCCTGTTGTTTTCCAGGGAGACGGCACTGCTCATCGACCCGAAGAACTCCTGCTCGTCCTCCAGGCAGTGGGTGGCGCTGGTGGTCGGGCACGAACTCGCCCACCAGTGGTTCGGAAACTTGGTCACCATGGTAACCAGCCATAACCTTACATCGGCTATTTGTGACTGATTATAACTGCAGACAGCCTTTATACATGGACAGTTTGTGAGGAGCTTTGAAAATAAAAATAATCATAACACTTGCATAACAACAAAAGTCATATCAGTAATGATTAAAATATATATATGTAGCAGTAACTGAAGGAGAAAATTTTTTAAAAGTAACCAGTTAAATGGAGAAACCAGTCAATCTGAAGCTGGTTGTAGGAAAGTAAGAAGATACTATAATAAAGGAAGGCTTCATTTCCAAAATGCATTATTATCTGAGGCGAAGTGTACTGAAGTGCACCATCTCATATCTCCAAAATATGCGATGAGTGTCACGGCGTTGTCAGGTCCATAAATGTGTCAACAAGGACAACCGTCCTTCAGAAAGTTCTCTCATTTGTTTCTCAGAGTCAGTGTTGCTATTTGTAATGTCAGAGATCAGATTTTGGACACAACGCCATCTTTGTCATCCTCTGTATGTGTTTGGATATACAGGAATGGTGGACCCACCTGTGGCTTAATGAGGGATTTGCATCCTGGATCGAGTATCTGTGTGTGGACCACTGCTTCCCAGAGTACGACATCTGGACCCAGTTTGTCTCAGCCGATTACACCCGTGCTCTGGACCTGGACGCCCTGGACAGCAGCCATCCCATAGAGGTGAGCAGAACGTTTTTACTCGTGGATAATTATAACATAGATTATTTTGGATGTAATCTTTTTATTTATTTATTGAGTGTGTGACAGGTGGTTAATTATATAATAAGGTTAACACTGAAAGTGGTGCCGTGTCATGTGCTCCAGGTGAACGTGGGCCATCCATCAGAAGTAGATGAAATCTTTGACGCCATTTCCTACAGCAAAGGAGCATCTGTGATCCGCATGTTGCACAACTACATAGGAGACGAGGTTGGTTGTGTAACGCTCTGAGTTGCTCGCAGCGTAGTATTGTTTTCCATTTTTATATTTAGTTCATTAAGGTTTACCTCTTACTCTGTCTTTGTAGGACTTTAGGAAAGGAATGAACGCTTATCTTTTGAAGTTCCAACATAAAAATGCTTCGACAGGTAAGAACATGCAGGAAATATTTTCCTCAAGATGAAACGGCTGATTTCACTGATTCCTAATCCTCTTGAGTCCCGGCTGTCTTCCACAGAGGATCTATGGGACTGTCTGGAACAGGCCAGTGGAAAACCCATCGCTGCAGTGATGGGCTCGTGGACCAAGCAGATGGGCTTCCCGATAATAGTAGTGGACCAGGAACAGGTGAGTTGGACTGGACACAAGCTGTTTAATTAGCCACGAGGTTGAGTTAAATGTCAGGCATTTTGTTCACTGACTGAGCCGCTTGTGGTCAGGAAGTTGAGCTGACTACTCTAGTCTGTTCACACACACACACACACACACACACACACACACACACAGCTATTGACTTTCTAAACTGTGAAAATCACCAGCAGAAATGAAAAGTATTCGTCTGGTGGCTTCTTCTAATTTTGTACCCTGTTTTTTTTTAATTCTCATACACACTGAACACAATGTTATTTATAGCAAGGTGACGACCGCATCCTCAAAATATCTCAGAAGAAGTTCTGTGCCAGTGGACCACATAATGGTGAGTGTTTATAACCGTTACATAACAATGTTTTTATGCGACTATTTGCGAAAGCGTTAATGCTGCTTTGTTTCATTTCAAAAAGGAAACACGGTTGTTGTTACTGTTTGACCGATCTCTTGTTGTACTAGCTTCTCATTGGCTCCTTGACTTGTCTGTTGGACAGGAGAGGATTGCCCCAGCTGGATGGTCCCCCTTAGCATTTGTACCAGCGAGGACCCCAAATGCACCAAGCTCAAGGTTCTGCTGGACAGACCCGAGACAACCATCACCGTGAGCGGCGTCGCTCCCGACCAGTGGATCAAGGTGAGTTAGTGTTTCAGCCTACCTGGGATATTTAGATGAGTACTGATGATATCAATTTTAGTTGTTAGATCTCCCAACAGGAGTCACCAGCAATCAGGGATACATGATCCAACTGTACCAAAGATTGTTGTGGCACTAAAAATAAAGTGTGGTGGCCCGCCGTGATGGAATGAACGTACCTGATAGTGGAAACACTGAGCGACGTTGTTGAAGAAACTGTATTTACTGTGGAGGGTGGGTGGGTTTCTACACAGCACAGTAGCAGTGTGAAAACACAGTGCCACCATAACGTGGCTCTACAGGTCCGTCTTTTCATGTGGCTGCGGCCATGTTTGTGAAAGAGGTCGTGTACATACAAACAAGTAAAACTTTAAGCTCAGATAGTTTCATTCAGAATAGGTTTAAAAATGACCAAACAGGATATGGTTTCCACTCTTCAGCTGAATTAATGAGTCAGAAGAGAAGATGCATCAGTCCGTCCCGTTGTCGTGAAAAAAAGCGAAACATCAAAGTTCAAAAAAAGTTCGCAGACTTCCTGGTTGTCAGTTTGGGAGAAAGTGCTAAAGAGGAAGTGGTCATCAGACTCAGCCACACTTCTTCTGTCAGCCAGACAAAGTTTCTACAGGCGTCCACCTGGTCTGCTAATGAAGGGACAGTTTAGTCGGTTATGTTATTTAATCTTTTATTTAATCTTTTGGGAGTCTAAATTGGGCTTTTGTCAAATGTGTCAATAACGTGAATGGACTTGTTCGATCTCTCATGGGTGTAACTTGCCAATTAGCGCAGCTGTTGATGATGTTGCTGTCTGAATGGAGAAGGAAGTGAATGTCGTGTAAACAAAGGCTTGAAAATGGATTGGGCTTTACACAGCTGATGCTGATCTATAAATAACGCCTTGAATCCGCCACTGCTCGTAATGTTTATTCAGTTAAAAGTCAGAATCATTCGTGTTTGGGGAAATTTTGCCACCACAGCAAGCCTATTGTTGCCTAAACCCTCAAGCACTGGCATTAGGATGACGCTGTTTCACTCACTTTAAGCCATGCTGGATAAGAGCACTCAGTCTGAACAGTTAAAACGGGTGAGACTACATTTTTCCCACAGTCTGACCCAGTTGTGTCCCTGCTGTTTACAGATCAACCCCGGCACTGTGGGCTTCTATCGCATCCAGTACAGCTCGTCCATGCTGGAGAGTCTGCTGCCGGGCGTCAGAGACCTCAGCCTGCAACCTGTGGACCGACTGGGCCTGCAGAACGACCTCTTCTCCCTGGTGAAACTCGCACACACACACACACACACACACACACACACACACACACACACACACACACACACACTCTCACACACACTCTCACACACACTCTCACACACAGTATTCAGGCCTGTCAGAAAGGAAAGGCGTAAATAATAAGGCAAGGCAAGTTTCTTTCTATAGCACAATTCAACATTAATGGTTTGATGTTGTCACCAAAATCCAAACTTTTCCAAACACTTTTGAGAACCCAAGAACAGTTAAGTGCACCAAAACAGAAGTCTTCCATTAGATTAAAGAACCCAGATATTTATTTATATTAATGTTAATGCGTTGGGTGTGATAAGGAATTACTAGTTTTTTGGGGGAAACTGTTGGAAACGCTGGGCCTCAAAGAGAATTTAAATCATAGCAAATGATACTTTTCTTCTGCAGAGGTGTGTTTATTTTAGAGAATCTGAAAGGGTGAAGTGTTCTGTGGCTTCAGTCTCGTGCAGGGATGATCAGCACGGTGGAGGTGCTGAAGCTGATGGAGGCGTTTGTTAACGAGCCCAACTACACGGTGTGGAGCGACCTCAGCTGCAACCTGGGAGTGTTGTCCTCGCTGCTGTCCCACACCGACTTCCACGAGGAAATCCAGGAGTTCATCCGGGACCTCTTCACCCCCATCGGCCTGGAGCTCGGCTGGGACAGCAAACCGGGGGAAGGTGAGGAGGACCGGACAGGAACCAACTGTCATGGAGTTCAAGTCTCCTCATTTAGACCCCAGAAGATTCCTTTTCCCTTAACATTTAACTGAAAATAATTTGTCATAAAGTACTTTATTTTCAAGCTATGTTTGTCTCTATGTCTGTCATAATTTTTTAAGTTTATATATTTATATTAAATCCTAAAAACTGACCCGCTTCCTCTTAATTTGCATAGAAATTCAAAATTTTACCGTTAAAATGTATCCTACAATTATCAGGAAGTCTGCCGTATATCATCACACACACATTGTGATTAAGTATAATTTAGCCGAGACACCTGAGCGACACTCGGACTCCTGACTGACCTGAAGGTCAAAGTTCTGTGGCGACAGACAGACGGTAACTGGAGTGTGATGGGGGTCTTGCAGGTCACCTGGACGCCCTGCTGAGAGGTCTGGTTCTGGGGAAGCTGGGGAAGGCAGGACACAAACCCACACTGGAGGAGGCCCGACGGAGATTCAGGGACCACGTGGACGGCAAGCAGGTCCTGCCTGCAGACCTCAGGAGCCCGGTAAGCAAAATAAACCGCAGCCTGCTATCTGCTGCCATTTTTCTGAAGCATGTTCTCAAACAGCCTACATGTTTTGTTTTGTGGTAATAAAAGAAGAGGATAATGAATGATTACATTTAGTTTGAGGAGGTGACGCATGATAAGACGGCTTGTGTACACGTTGATTAGACCAAATACATGTTAAAGTAAAGAAACTTAGAATGAGATTTTGTTTAATTTTGCACAGATCATGTTGGAGTATCACTTTGACTGTATGCATGTTTTCTTTCCTCAGGTGTATTTAACAGTGCTGAAGCATGGAGACAGCGCCACATTGGAGACGATGCTGAAGGTGAGACTGCAGTTTGCATGTTCAGGGACAATTACACAACAAATCACATGAATCTGAGTGACTGAACTTGACATTATCGTCCTAAAAGAACCACAAAACCAGATTTATTCTGTTCCTGAGTTCTTCTTTCACTTGTTCTCTTTGGGTTCTCTGTGAACTTGGTCCTCTCTCTCCTCCTCACATATCTGTTCTTGGTCTGTGTCTCTCGTCCCTTTAGCTCCACAAACAAGCAGACATGCAGGAGGAGAAGAACCGCATCGAGCGAGTGCTGGGCGCCATCTCTGCCCCGGACCTCATCCAGAAAGTCCTCAGCTTCGCCCTCTCGGTACACGTGACCACATGTTGCACATGTTTCTGAGGGGGGGGGGCGGAGGAAATTAAAAAAGTTTCCTTCATCGTAAAGTTCTGTTTTTAACCACCATGTTTTTAATCTTGAGTTTTGGAGGAAAATCTGACCCGGTTTCTGGTTTTTCATTTTTTCTTTTTTATTTGGACCTTGAGTCAATTTATTTTTTCGAGCTTTGAGCCACGGCTTAATGATAGTAGTAGACTGCAGTGTATAATCACTAAAGAAAACTAGAAAAGTAATAGAAGTTACTCTGAAATACTCATCAGTAGAGTTTCACACCTTTTTGCTTTTTAACGTCCAAGTTTCTGACGCTGACTGCATGTGAACATAACTCTCTCTGGGTCTTCTCCCCCGACAGGAAGAGGTTCGTCCCCAGGACACGGTGTCAGTAATCGGCGGCGTGGCGGGAAGCAGTAAACATGGCCGGAAAGCTGCCTGGAAGTTTGTCAAGGACAACTGGGAGGAGCTTTACAACCGCTACCAGGGCGGCTTCCTCATATCACGGCTCATCAAGGTAAAAAAAAAAAACCTCCTGCTGCTGCTTCACACACACATTCAGGTCATGTGTTAATGTGTCAGTGTTGACGTTAATTTCTTTATCACAGCCTCCAATACGGATAACTACACATTTAGTCTGCTCGGGGAAGTCTGTTTGTTTTAACTTCAGGGTGGTGTCCTTGACTTTGTTCAGCTCACGCGTGTTTCTTGTCCACCTGTCTCTGCAGCTCTCAGTCGATGGATTTGCTATCGACAAAATGGCAGCTGAAGTGAAGGTGAGAGTGCTTCACAGAACGACTCACTGTGGTTTCAGTTGTTGTTTTTGAAGGGGGGGTTTGTTCCTGAAGAAGTGGCAAGTTTATTAAATATTTTGCTAATTCTCAAATATAAATCATTCCATCTTATTTTCTTTGGAACATATTTTGAAATGGAAACGATTTAAGATTTAAATCGGCTGAATTATGTTTGAAGAACCACTTTTTTTGCCAAACTGCATGAAGCTATTCTTGACCACTGGGGGGCAGAATGACCTCACAACAAACTCGCAGTAATACAGTCCTGATTTATCGTCTGCGTATCAAGTTATGGTTAACGTTTTAGCAAACAATTGCCTACTTACCCGTCCAGGAACCTCATTAACAACACAACAACATCAACATCTCATTAGAGGCATGTTTCTATACCTGATGAATGAAATCTAACATTCACTCTTAGCTTCACTTTTAGCACTAAAGATAATAACTACATACCTCAGATATCACCGACTGTAAGTTCAGCAGGAAACACAAAGCAACAACTTCTTTTTATTGTTATTATTATGCATTTTTTTTGCCTTTTTGATGTGTTGGTTGACGGTGTAGGAGAGAGGTGGGGGTCGTGACTTACAACCACTTTAAAGGACAATTTCATGACAACTGACGTCCAGGGGTCCAGAGGAAAATTGTGTTGTTTTGTCGACTACATTTCTCTGCATTTCATTCCAAGAGGTCGACACCCTTTCTTAAACTGGTGTCTGCGTGTTTCTGTCGCTGCAGAGTTTCTTTGAGAGTCACCCGGCGCCGGCGGCTGAGCGCACGGTGCAGCAGTGCTGCGAGAACATCCTCCTCAACGCCGCCTGGCTGAAGCGCGACGCAGACGACATCCAGCAGTATCTACTGCAGCGCAAAGCGCCCCCCGTCTGAGCCGCCGCCCCTGCCGCCTCCTCCAGCCCCTCCCCCCTCCCTCCAGCGCGGACCTCCCAGCATCATAGCTGCCTCGCCCCCCACCCCCACCCCCACCTCAATACAGACCAGAGCGGGAGACCAGAGCGTACTTACAGCAGGCTTCATTTCTCTAAAGAAACTGTATGAATCAAGAAGACAAAGCCAAGAATTTAACAAAGTGTTGGAAACACAAAGAGACTCTTTCTACGTTAACAAAGCAAATCCATTTTAGTCAGACCAGGAATGTAGTTTTACCCCCATTCTGCCCACGAGCAGACGACACATCCGCCAGTCAACAAGTAACGTCATGAAACCGAAGCTCAGCGAAGTCGCAGAAACACCTCGTCCCTCGAAATGATCGCTAACCCTGCTAACGCACTCTGCATCACCTGCCCCGTATGCACCCCCTCATCCATCTCTGCGTCGTAGCTGAGAAAACTGTGAATCCCCCTTTCCTCCCCACTCCCCCCCCCCCACCCTTCTTTCCTGCTGCCACTCATTTTGAATGCATGAAGTGTGATTTTCTGCATTTGCTTTGTTTACTTCTGTTTGTTTTCTGTACAAACAAATTATTTGTTATTTTGTTAAATTTTTCTCCTCAGTTAGTGCTCACACCTTCACCCTCCTCCTTCTCTTTCGGGCGTTGTGATTGGGTGAAAGCAGAAGGCACCTGGGCAGAATGGGGTTAATAACAGTAGTGTGTGTTGTAGTTTCCAACAGCAGTGATTCTCCATTGCTAATAAACGGTTAGGACGAGGCGAGCAGCGCTAGCATGGTACTACATTGTAAACTGTATAATGCAAGCATTTTTTTTTTGCGGACGATGTTCCTTTTAAAAGAATGAAATGGGAAAAGTTCATGATTACCTGTTTCCACCCCCCTAAAACCCCTCGAGCTCTGCTCAGGCGGAGTTTGTATAGTTTGAATCATCAACAAGCATATTTAAACTCCCCTGTTTCTTTATCTGCCACCCTCAAATGAAATGAAGATATTGGCGTGTTTTATAAGACATCAGATGCAGTGATTTATTTAAATGTTGAGATAATCTTATATTCTGAGGAGCGAGAGAGAAATAAAAGATCATAACACTACTTTTTCGGGGCCTTTTCATTCTGAAGTAACATCTGGAAACGCCTCTGAATAGGGTTGAGAGTCCGGCGAGGCCCGGTCCGGACTTTGTGGACGTGACAGATCGACTTGACTCCGCTGTCAAACTTGGAAGCCTTAAATTGGTCGACTGGTTTGAAGTAAATATTAAACACTGAAGTGGTGATAATAGGTGACTTCCACATGACGTCAAATGTATCTAATGTGACAGATTATGCAGACTTGTTGAACGAGTATATCTATATAGAATTTACAATTTGATGTGGTTTTTGAAAACATACAGACCAAGTCATCCAACCTGTTGTCGAGACTCTTTCCCCCCCTGGAACATTTGCGGTTGTTTTTGTTTTTTTTCTGTTTGTTTTTCTTTTTGTTTTGTTTCTTTTTTTTTTTTTCTTTTTGTTTTGTTTTAAAACTACAGTTGGTGTTCATTAAAGTGAAAAAGGATTATAAAAACAAATGATGTGAAATTAGTACAAGTTGATTTTAATGAGTGAGGTGTGAGTGTGCATGCCTGGAAACAGATTTGTAATTTATTTTGTATTATCTCACACGTTCACAGGTGAGGAGATGATCATATTGGATTACAAATGGTTAAAGCAGCACTGAAACTGATCAATAACGTGTGTGTGTGTGTATAACAGCTGAATTACACCTGATGAGAATAAAATCGGTTACAGATAGATGATTACAGAGAGAAAATTCAAATGTCTGCACATGTTGGTTTCATTAAGTGTCTGTAGAAAACATTCAGGCAGCTTTGAGTTTGTGCTGACCGTGCAGAGACCGTCAATGTTTTCTTGTCTTTTTCTAATGAATCTGAACTTAGTTCAACATGTGGGATGTCTTTGTGGTTCTGACTTGAAGAAGAGGACAATCTGTCAGGCAGGACAGCTTTGACTTCAGTGATGCCAAGGCAAACTTAATATGCAGTCCAATAAAGTAACACTTGATGATACAGTATCTGTCACTACAAGACATTTCTCAGGTGTATCACTACTCTTTAATTGTCTAAAACTAGTCTTTCCAAATCCTCCTGGTTTCCCTCTGCTCGTATGCAGTTAAGGGTACAAGGAAGTTGTTTGATATTCGGGTTCAGGTCAGAGTTGTGTTGGAACGTCACATCTTTCAACTTTTTTTATGAGATAAGGTTAGGGGGGTCTTTATTAGATGGCTGACAGTAGAGAGTTGACGGTAAATGAAGGAAGGGAGAGTATTTTTACCTAATCTTGAGGCCTTGTTATGTAGCCATTTGTCAGAATCTATTTATCTTAAATATTTTGGGGGAGATTCTTTCCTTTTATCTGATGCGAGATAGTAGAGAGCTGTCAGTAAATGTGACAAAAATGGGGATAACATGCAACAAATGTCCCTGTCTGGACCTGAGCTGCAGGGATGCTGCGATGACCCAAAAATGTACTTTTATTACCTTTTATTACTGTTTTCAGGTGACGTTATGCTTCGTGGTGCATATTCTTAAACAAAAATGTCTTTAATCAAATTATACTGACCCCCAGATAGGCTTTCTCTTTTTGGGTTGTGTTTGTTCTGATTTCTATTAGATTATAGCTTTACTTTATGTTTTTAAGTCATACTTATGTTCTTTTAAGTTTTGTAAAAAGTCCCAACCCCTGGAGTCAGAAATCCATGTAGGGTCAAGCAAACAAACAGACCTTTTTATATCCGATTCATCCGAATAATATATAGCTATGGCCTTCAAATATCCTCAACAGTATCAGTGTTGATCATTAAGTTGTTAGTAGATTGTCATAAAAACTGATAACATGGATGAGGTTTAATTTGATCCTGGCGGCTGTAGTAAGAGGGTGTCACCAGCAGGTGGCGCCAGCGAGCGGTTCTCGGTTGTTGGTGAGTCAGAGAAAAGGGAAGTGAAGAAGTGAACTTAGTTTCCAGCAGGTTGCTGTGTTTAGACGAAGATGATGGTGTCGAAATGACAGCTATGTAAGTAAACGGAGTGGTGTGTTAAACGGCGTATTAATACATGATTAATAATCAATTCGTAACTTCATGGTCAAGTGTTAAGTTATTCGGCAGCCTCCTTTTTCTGGAAACTTGAGCGGATTTAGCTCAAAATGAACAAGCTAGCAGCAACGTTAGCTGCGGGATAGCTAGCTAACTGTGTGTGTTAAGACGCTAACCTAGTTAAATAAGTAAGTAGCTTGCTGTTAGCTCAGGTTAACTCTCTGCTTGTTTCTACAAAGAACGGTTTGAGATAACAAGTAGGTTATATTGCTAAATATTTATCTTTAGGCACACGTATATTTCTGTGTTTTATTTGTTTGTAATAAACACGGGTCCGAACTGCTGGCAGGTGCCGTGTTAGCAGGTTAGCATTAAACTCAAATGCAGCGTTAAGTTATCGAGACTAATCGGTTTAGTTGTTGTTGATACAAACCTGTAATGTTCTAATATTAACTGTTAAACTTCCCACGCGTGTCATGAAGCTGAACACTAAAGCGAATATCAGGTGATCCGTTAGTGAACGACGTTAAGAACCGTTCAAATCTGTTTTCCTTCGTATCAAAGGTCATACTCGCCGGTAGATATGCGTTTATTTTTAGCTCTGCTGGGTGGCCTTCAGTCCGGCCGTTTCCTTTAGACTCACGTTTCACTGACCCGTGAGAAGGCGGACAGTTAACAGCTCAGCTTTTTTTAGAGGTTAATGTGTTTTTACTCTTAAACAGGAAACCTAAAATACTGGAAGTCCCTGCGGGGGTTGATGAAGATGTTTGAATACTTGATCGCTGAAAGTCCCAGTTTCATTATCTGTCAGTTGGTTTTGGTCGTTGATTAACTGCCCGTTTGTTGGGGGAAATTAGCACCACTAAAGTACAAGAACAAGTAAAGCAGATCCTCCATTGCGGACAGGTAGTATTAGCATCAGTGTATATATATATATGTATATATACCGAGGTTAGTCAGTGGTCTTCACTCACTGAACATTATTTATAACATTAGTGTTGCTCAGATCAGTCATTCAGGGTGTTAGCATGACCACACACGTGACCACACATGACCACACATGACCAGAATTTGTTCGGACCACATTGTGTATGTTTCAGAAGTAACTGTGTATATACCATCTATTTGTAACTCCAGTGCATGCACATGTTAGTGCTTTGTAGGATGTACTGGTGTGAACAACCCACCAAACAGGACCCCAGGAAGAGTAATTGTTGCCAAGGTAGCAACCAAGGGGGATCCAAATAAACAGGATCAAAAACTGTTGCGACTGAATAAGTTGTTTCTTCCCAAATTGTTTAGCTACAAACATTTTTTGACCCAATGCTGATTACTGACGATTAACTGAACTGTGCTGCTTTTCTCTGTTTTATATAATTGGAAACTGAATATCTTTGGGTGTTTGCCTGTTGGTCAGACAAAATAAGCCATTTGAAGACATCATCTTGGGCTCTAGGAAATTGTGATCTGCGTTTTTCCTTGTTGTCAGATATTTTACATACTAGAAAACTGAATTGATTTATCAAAAAAGGTATGAACAGATTAATCAGTTATGAGCATAATCATTAGTTGCAGCCTTAGTTGAATGTTTTCAGTGTTATTTTCATTCTTTGTCTGCGTGCTTTATAATGCTTCTCGTCCTGTTGTCAGGTTGTCTGGTGTCGTCCAGGCGGTGATTGACTGACAGATGCCTTCATCATGATGCTGAGCTGGAGCGCTCTGGTCGTTGTCCTCCTGCTGTCCCAGGTCAGAGGCTCCCTGAACTCCTCGGAGGACGACGGCGTCCCAGAAGAGTGGGTGCTGCTTCATGTGGTTCAGGGCCACATCGGGGCCGGAAACTACAGCTATCTGCGCCTCAACCACGATGGCAGAATTGTCCTGCACATGCAAAGCCTCAAGGGAGACGCGGACCTCTACGTGTCGGATAAAACCCTGCGGCCGAGCTTCGACACCTACAAGCTGCAGTCGGTCACCTGTGGCCATGATGTGGTGGTGGTGCCGGGGGACTTCGCGAGGCCTGTGGGCATCGGCATTTATGGTCACCCGTCTCACAAGGAGAGCGAGTTTGAAATGCGAGTGTTTTACGATCAGACGGTGCAGCAGGACCCGTTTGATAAGGGCTCATACACTTCAGAAGACGGACATAAGCAAAGGAAATCCCCTCAGGCAGCAGAGGAAGACTTTCAGGAAGAGGAATCGATCTTTTGGACTATTCTAATTGGACTTTTGAAAATTATTCTTGAGATTTTGTTTTGAAAATGGTTTCCTGCCTTGCTGCTGCGACAGAAGGAGGAGGTTCTGCTTTTTTGGCTCAGTCAGCCTTGATGCATTAAAGTTTTTCTTTAATTCTGTAAGGATGAGGAAATGTTGCACCAAACTCCATTGAGAATTCTGGCACTTTAACAATTCCTTTCCTTGTGCAAACATACATACTTGATAAAATGGTTTTAAAATTTAAAGTTGCAAGTTAAAACGTGTTGATGGATCACTGATGAATTTACTAGTGAAGCCTGACTAATCAGAAGATGTTTCACAAAGTCTGTATGTTTGCTGATAAGCAAATGAACGTTAACCTGTCAGATTTTGCTTTGGTATCCTCTCATGCGAGGACAGAATAAAGCGTGTCAAGGTGAAGCACAGGCACATGTTTAGTCATGGCCTAAATTTGGGCCTCTGTGATTTTCTATATTATATACCAAAAGGGCAAGAGGGGGATATTTCTGGACAGGTTTGGGGTTTTTCAAGTTTATCTTAATACAACACTCACAATGTCGTATGTGAATTGACAGAGTTATTGGTCATTGTTATCATTCCTCCTGTCCATACTGGTCGCGAAGTCACCCCTTCCCAAAGCGACAACACTGCTGAAGATGGGGAACAAAAGCTGCGGTCCTCGTCCTGTACAAAAGATGCATTCTAAATCTCAGCCAGCAGTCTGACTTAAGGCCTCAGTATGCTTCAAATGAACTACATCTAAAGGCTAAAGTGTTAGCACCTGTTTCAAACGGTTGGTCTCTCTTCAAGAACTCTTGTCTTTTGTGTCTTTGTAGTCCTGATGTGGTGAATCGAACAATTGGCGATAACGGTGCACACTTTCAGACGGACTCTCCTTGAAGGCGTGCACGGTGTACAGACAGATGTAGTTGTGATAGATCCTGTGTAGCCGAAATCCTGCCTGTTTTCTCACCTCTGCACACCCGGCCAATCACTGTGGGAGGAGTGGGAGTGATTGTCTGTTTCGAAAAGTTACGAAAACTGTTGACAAACACTTTTTGACAAACTGACTTTGTTTGACGCATATTAAGGCCTGAAACTGAATCACTTGGGTGTTTTCCTAAGTTAGTCTTTTTAGTACGAAATGCTTTCTGTGTTTCATGTTTCCTGGTAGTCAGACTGCTGAAACCTCAGTTGAACGGATGAACTTTAAAACACATTTTCAGAACAGAAGGAACGATTACAGCGACCCAATAACTCGCAGTGTAAATGTGAGGCAAGTGAACTTGAACTCTGAACCTGTCCTTTAACTTTATCGTAAATCTGCAAATCAAATTTAGTGTAAAACAGAGATAACTGTTGTGGCTGACTCTCACCTCGGCCTGTGAATGAATGAAACCGCTTGTCTTAACTCTGCATATCAACACCACACAGGATGTGTGTGGGTTTAAATATATAAAAAAAAAAACTTAGCAATACAGTCAATGTCAGCCATTTTGAGATGTACATAAGGATCCTACAGAGCAGGAAGGCCTGAGAAGGTGAACCAGTGAAAGGATGATGGTACTTTGCTACAGGAGCCCTTGATTTTCACCAAAGCAGTTTATTGAGAAGTCAGTGAAGGTGAAGACGCTGCTGAATATGATTCATGCTGTCATGAGTCTTTCATGAAGATGATGCTACCGCCCTGTTAACATTAGTAGCAGCATTTCATTTGGCTTGACTCACTTTGTTTGTTTTTTTTGCCTGTTGGACAAGCTCCTGATTTAAACATCACCTCCTGCGTCGGAGGTCAGTTATGAGTAAACGTTTGACCACTGAGCAGAAATGTTCGACAGTGCCTTCAGATCAGTCCTCCGCGGGCTGAACAGCAGAGCAGTTTTCCTGTTTTCCAGAGACGATTCAGTCAGGTTTCTAAATAAAGCAGTTGTTTTGCGGACTGTTCAAACGTTTTGTCTCGTCTTCTTGTCTTGTTTCAGATTTGGCCTCATCACCAGAAGGTTGATGGTTTGGGCCCCGAGGAGAAGCTTTAACAAGCACTGCAGTGTAGGACTCACCCAATATCAACATACAGAATCCCGTCAGCTGTCTAGTTGATGCTCATCACATTCAACCGCATCATGAAAAACAATTATTTTAATTAAGAATTTCATTAGTAACTCAGAGAAATGTAACTTAACTAACACGAGTTCAGGATGTAAATGTGTTACGACTCGTTAAGAAAGGGTTCTGACATCATAATGACAAAGAGCACAATAATCTATAACCAGTGAAACGTTTCAAACAGACGGTTTCTTCGGCCAGAAAACATCTGTTTTCTCATGACGGCAGCGGATGTTTTAAGACTTGTAAAGCCAGTTTAAGACTAAAGGTCCTACAACTTATTTTTCTTATCGAGTAATCTGTCAACTATTGTGTTGATTAACTGATAAATGTATGATTTACTTGTTTAGTCTTTATTTTTTAAAGTATTCTATTGATCTGTTTTCCACAACAAGAAACAAGTCATCAATAAGAATTTGAGATACTTTGTTTACCTGTATTCAAAACAAATGTAGGTCTTTAACACCTTTTAATACTTTCCAGGACTTTTAAAATGTGACAACAATGCAAACCTATTAAATATCAGTCATCTGCAAAAGATGAAGCTTTATTTACAGTAAACCCGTCAACAGGCCCCCCCCCCCCCCCCACCTTCACGTGTTTGTTTACATGTTTATAACCATTGGGAACAAACACACCATCAGTCTGTGTGTGAAGTGTCTTCATCGTCACCATCTTCATCATGTCAGTCTGGGGGCCAGCTCGATGCTGTTGATCCTCAGCACCGTCTGTGGCTGGATGATGATCCTCTTCCGCTGGAACCGGTGTCTCTTCCAGAACCTCATGTGGACTTTAGGCCAGGACTCGGTCTTTTCGATCACGGTGGCCTCGACCCTGGCCAGCTCCTTCCCCAGCAGAGGCCTGCCGATCAGGGTGAAGTCCTCCGCGCCGACCATCAGCACCTTCTCCATCCGGATTCGCTCCCCGCACTCCGCCTCAATGTGGTTCTCGATCAGGATCAGGTCTTCGTCGGTGACCTTCCACTGACGGCCGGCGAAGTGCACCACGGCGAACAGCCGGCCGCAGTCCTGCTGGTTGATCCGCTGGTTCACGGTGCTTACCACCGCTGCGTGTCGGCTCCGCTCCTCCTCCTCCGGGACCAGGATCGTCTGCTGCGGCCACGGTGGCCTAGAAAGGGAGGTCCGGGGCACCAGGTCCCCGCTCACGGAGCTCTGCGTTCGGACAGCGGCGGGGAACAGGACAGGGTGTCTGGGTAACAACATGCTGCATGTCCTCCACAGCCCTGCTCCTCTGCTCAGCGCCATTTTGACAGGAAATGCTTTAGTTCGCACCGCGCATGCGTGACCTCTTCTTCTTTTTCTTCTTCTTCTTCGGAGTTTATTGGCGGTCGGCAAACCATCTTAAAGGCGCATTACCGCCATCAACTGGACTGGAGTGTGGAACGCGAGATTATGCAGAAATGTATACAAACAAAATGAATAAATAAATAAATAAAAGAACAAACAAACTCTAAATTCTTTTAACTAAACCAGTTTCATTAAAAAACCTAATAATGCCATATTAAATCTTGCCTGCTGTTTTCCTCAAGAGACCTGATGATGAAAAGTCCAGATGTTTTGCCTTCCTTAGCGACTGAAGAAGGTGATTCCTCTCTACAGTCAAGTAGTACATGTTCAGCTGGTTGAGACCTGCATGACCTATTCTCAGGCGAGGTAATGGCACCTGTAGGTCTACATGCTTAATTCTGAGCGTTTGTTTGGCCAGAATATCCACCTGCTCATGTGGTCTGACGGGCACTAGTAATGAATGGATCTCCCGACATCACCCCTTTTCTCTGATATTTTGGGGTTCTGTTCCTTCACTGCCTGGCCTCCTCTGTAAGAACTGTCAATTTTCCTAAAAGTTTGTGCCAGAAGCTCAGCCTTGTCTAAGTTGACAGCCATTTTGTCCCCACTGTTCATCACTGGTAGCTCATAATTCCTTCTGCGTGCTGTTATGTTGCGTTTCTTCCCCATTATTAATACACACCAAACAGTGATCCTCTATAAATTCTTCAACAACTAAACCATTTGCGTCTGTGCTATTACTCCCCCATAACGAATTATATGAGTTGAAATCTCTAATATATCTTGACTTAATTTCCCACATGGATTATAATAGTTAATTATGTCTATTTGACCTCTGTCAGTCCATACCTTAACCACAACTGATTCATGAACTGTGCTTACATGTATCACCTTATAACTCATTCCATTCTGTAAGAAAGTCGCAGCTCCTCCACCCCTGTCCCTTCTAACTGCAGTGTTTCCCTTTATAATAAAATCCAACTGTGGTTTCAACCATGTCTCCTGTATCCAGATGACTTTGGGTTTCTCTCCCAAATTATCAACATAACTGCTTAAACTCTTAAACGCCATTTGTGATTAAGCTTTTTGCATTCCACTGAAGTATAATTAGCATCATTAAGAGGATCCAGCCCATGTCTGAGAGGTTTGTGTATCTTCATTAAGAATGTCTTTGACGGTTTCCTGTACTTCTCATCTGATTTAACAATTATTTTGATCCTTTCATTCCGGCTTTTCGTCTGTGCCGACCGGTTGGCTATCTCTGCCATAAGTAGGACCTGTGTCTATGTTTCTTGTGTCACATTGTCTTGACGCCTGTCTGTCTCCTGAAACCTTCTTTGCTGCCTCTGCATCACTGATTCCCTGGGCAGCCTTGACTCGCCGCACCTCTGCCGTGCTCTTACTGACCTCGCAGCCCACCCTTCAAAACTCCCGCCACCTACTTCCATCTCTCCTAACACACTTCCTGATCCGTCACTTCCCTCTGCCATCCCCTCGTCCAGTCACAGTCCAGCGTTGCCAGCCACCTTCCCTTGGCCCACCTTACAGTCACCTGACTTTTTCTGCTTTCAAAAGCATTTTATCAGTGGTGGAAATAATGAACACACATAGTAAAATACTACTAATCTACTTAATTATATTTGACTAAAAGTAAACAAGTATTCCAAGTGAAATGGTAATACTTAGAAAAATATAGTTATCCTCAGTAACTTTCTCAGTAAGTATTTTATTAATAGTAATGTAGGTTGTTGAATCTTCTTATGAACTGTAATAGAAATACATAACTCTCATGACTTTTTTCCCTGTTTCTTTTTACAACTGTTATTTTTCCCTTTTCATTATGTCATCTACAAGGTAACAGTAAATAAAATGCAGGAGATAAACATAGTGGTGTAAAATTACAATGCCTCAAAAGATTTGGAATGAGTAGAAATGAGTAAAGGTATTTGATTTCATATTTTAATATATGTACTATTTGTATAATGTGTAATACGTATGATAACTAGATCTGCATGTCACAACTTTGATTTAAGTCTATTAAGTATTGAAATAAGTTAAAAATATAGATAGAAAAATATTAATCTTTATATAGTTCTCCACACATACACACACACACACACACACACACACAAAGTTCCTGATAGAAATACCCAGTTGTGAAAGAGGTACTCAGATCATTTACTTAGATAAAAGAAGTAATAGCACAATGTAAAAATATTCCATTAAATTTAAAAGTCTTGTATTTAAGATTTTATAAATACTTACAGTACAGAAGCGTTTTCAGCAAAATATACTTAAAATATAAAAGGTAGAAATGCTAATTATGCAGAATGACCCCCTTCCAGAGAGTAATATTAGAATATTTCGCTAATATTTTATTATGTTATTTTATTATAACAAAATTATTGATTGATTGATTTTAACTGCTCATATACTGTTGGGTAGTTTAATCTATAACAATACATCATAATGTATAAACTGATCATATGCTTTGTATGAATCTGTATTAATCTAAAAAGTCAGTAGGAACCACAGCTGTCAAATGTATCTTAGTGGGGTAAACGTCCTCAAACTTGTACTAAAGTACAGTAGTTGGGGGTAAAATGTCGTTAGTTACCCTGCACCACACTTCAGAATAGCTGAGCCTCATCATCACATTACGACCTGGGAGTCTAGAATTTCCGGCAGCACTTTAACGCAGCGCAGGTCTGCCTCCATTTTGTGTCGGTCGGCCCGTTTCCGGGTTTCCGAGAAGGGACCGATAAAACGGTGTCAACGGGGAGTATGGCTCTGCTTGCAGGTCGGGAGTGCGGGTAAAGTTTTCCGTAGCTACCTGAAACAGTTCAAAGTGACTCTTAAACAAGTTCAGCAGTTTGTTTTATGCGCTACGTTTTCACAAAGAGCTCTTGTTGGCAGAATTTACAGCCAGCCGGACTGCGCTGACACTGACAGCTGGAAAGTAAACAGCTCGATGCTAACCAGCTAACTTCAGCTAGCTCCACTATAACCGCCACTAGCTGAGCTGGTAAACCGTCGAGGGAAAGCTAACGTTAGCCGGCTAACCTGCGAGTGTTTTTTGGTGGCGTTAAGTTACATCACCGGGACTGGCCAGCACCCTCCCATCCTAATTTCTGTTCTGCTCCGACGACGGATTGCCACAACAGCATTTTCCATTCATGTTGTTTTTGTGGACGAGACTATCAAACCTCCTCTTCTTCGAGCCAGGGTAAGTTAATTATTAGGATGTTGAAGCTAACTTTACTCCACCTAAGTTTAAGCTAGTGCCAGGTATGTTTGTTACAGCGGATCCTTACCGGGGAGCGGCTGCAGCAACCTGCCCAGGCCTGATAAATCCTGTTTTATGATTTATCCTGTCACTCGGTTTGCATGTTTTTTTTTTTTTCTTGTAGGAAAATGCTCAATTCGTCCAACAACATGTATGCTTTATGATTTAAAATGTGAATAAGTAAATGGGGTGCTTGCTAGTTAGCCGAAGAGGATGTTTTTTATGGCACAATCTGCTCCTGGAAGTCGGTGAACACACAAAGCCGGCTATGTTATGGCAATCTCGGGCTGTCAGTGCCCCAAAAAATGCCTAGAAACACACACAGAGCCACAGGCCTGTAGCTCATTTTATTTCCTTGACCACAAAAGCATCCAACTTCCTCATGCAGCCCCCCTCCCTGGTTGTGTTTCTCTGTGCAGCGTCACGCTGTTGATGTGGGGAAACTTTTCCCCAACTGTTTGCATGAACAGCTTTATGGAGACCAAACCTCGGGGATCATGGCCTACTTAGCACCTCACCTCACTTTGATCTTGAATGGAAAGGATTAGTCAGATTACAGGGGTCAAAGGTCAGGACCTGTTGTTTTTATCAGTGTGTTTGTGTAAATACATATATGCTGCAGAGGTATCAGGACAAGAAATATCCTATTTTCTATAAGACATCATATCCTAACATCAAGAAGAGACTAATATGTGATTTTTAATATGGATACAATATTATAGTCATTCATAATTTAAATATCCAGTACCTCATATGTCCTCCTATGTGTTATTAATTTTTCTTATTCATCTTATGGAGCGTTTTCTTTCTTTCTTTTTTTTCACATCATGAAAAGAGTCATGGCGTGTTTCACATGTGTAGTGCTAAAATGCTGAACAGTGGTGAGTATCATTTAAAACCTTTCAATAGCTGTGGCAAAACAATACTTGAATTTTGCTATCAATACCAGAACAATACTCTAATACCTTACTTTTCTAGTGTAAGAACACTCTCTTCAAAAAAAAACGTTTTTGGTTTAACTTAAATAAGTCAAACTTTTCCTGACACTTACAACCATGAGAGACATTTTGTCTAAAATGTTGCTATATAATTGACAAAATGCTGTTTCAGCTTTCAGTTCCTGACCATTTTCAATTCTTGGTAGTCACGAACACATTTCGGACGATATCCAGCCCTAAAGCTGACCTCTCGTTGAGATAGTATGGTTTAAAGTATTAGTGTCTGATCCCACTCCTAGTTCCTTTTTAGCTTTTGATTCAATAGTTTATTATGATGTTCATTTAATCTCATTTAGCCTATTATATAAATAAATATTAACTAAATATTTCTATTTTATTTTATCTTCTTTTAATTTATCTCATGCACGTCGCTAATTCACTGCTTCTCAACAGTTGGAATTGGAGCTGCAGCCCATAAATCAATAAGTCTGTCGACAGAAGATTTAATTTGATAATCATCATTTCAGTTTTGCCACTATTTAGTTTTCTATTATATGATATCTCCAGCGGATATACGATATGAGTCTTGGACTGGGAACAATTTGACTATTTTAAAATATTTTCTAGATCGATCAGTTAATCTCTCCGTCACAGGTAAACTTTTAAAAACATGGACCTGTGTCAAGCTCTCTTAACATGTTTATTAAAAAACTTTACTCTTGCAGTTACTAAAGGACAGAAGACAAGGACCAACTTAATCCCAAGTGTTCTGTAACTAGACACTTTTATTTTGGTCTTTTTGATCCCTTTAAGACGTTCAGTAATTCTTACATTTGTTAATGATTTTGCAAAATACTTGTGTCAGCAAGAGAACTGTTTTTGTTTGGCATCAGCTGTAATTCAGAAAAGAAGAGTGTAGATTTTCCAAAAACTGGAAAGTATTGTCAGCTGCAACAAGCCACTATTTTTAATATCCATTAATCTATCTAGTGTGTAAGATGTCGTTGTAATGGAAAATTCCCATCAGAGGTTACGAAACTGATGTCCTCATAGTTGTTTATGTTGTAAATCAAACTGTATTTAATTTACATTAATATAAAACAGAGAAAAACAGAAAGTCTTTGTACTACCAAAGCTGTAACAAGCACTTAATTGTGATTAATTGATTATCAAAATTGTCTTTGATTAAATTCCTGCTGATGGATTAAGCAGTTAATCAACTAATTTTTTGTACAGTTATAAGCACTAAAAGTAATCTAAAACATTTACATGACATGGTTTCATCTGTCCGACCGGTTAAACGTTTATACGTCTCAATTTAAAGAAGGACGTTTGACGGCTGGATAATTACTCTGATTATTGGTGGAATAATAACGGACGTAATGCAAACACAGTCTGTTTGTGTCTGTGGCTTCAGTCTCTGCGCGTTCAGCAGATCTTGAAACATTTCTTTTTCCACCAGAGGACAGATAACCCCCCACTCTCAGTTTCTGTCTCCGCCGCTGTGTCTTTCCGTCTAAACCACGTCACCGACTGACTGGCGAGCTTGCTCGGCGAGATTCCTTTGGTTTCCCTCGGTGAAAACCTGTCCCAACACTCAACCAGGCAGCCTGAGGAATGGAGCAGCAGCGGAGGGTGAGGGTGGGGTGAGGAGCCAACGCTGCCTGCATGAGCCAACAATGGGCCCAGACGGCGAACTGGTTTGGGGAGATCCAGTGACCTCAGTCATTGTGTGCAGAGCTGACACATTTAGAGCAGTTTCAGGTACGGGAATGTCGTAGGTACGTTTAATATGGACAGACAAACTCACATGACCACACAAAAGCAACTTTTACTTTAGTAAAAATTAGAAAAACAGCTTCATCATTAAATGGCATTCTGGGTATAACCATTTGCTTTTGTTTTGATCATTAATCGTGAAAATAGTCAAAATCATTGTAACGTCTTCTAACGTCAGATGAAAAGATTAACACCAGTGTTTCATTCAAAATGTTTCACATTTCAGCCAAAGCTAACATGAAGCTTCAGCAGTCTTGAGTTTGATAAATCAGACTTACTGTCTCTCACTTTGTGTCAGTATCACCTCGCAGGAAACACCTCTTTGTTAATGCAGTATCACTTGCATTATAATCTCTTCAGGCCCCGATCTCTTACTGACCAGTTTGGACAGGAGGAACAAGTACAATGACCAGTAACACCAGTGTACCATATGGACATGTCAGTATTGTTTTAAGACAGACTTTTGAATTGTGAACCTATCCTTTAAAAGACAGCAACACATAGTTGTCTCCTTAACTTTACTACAGGAAAGCATTCCTGCAAAGCACGAACCCCACCTACATACACTCCTCCCAGTGAAGACACCAAAGTCAGTTGGATTCATCGTCTGGGGTTCATGAATGTCTGTACTAACTTCCATGGCAGTGGTTGTCAAGATTTGAGATCAACAGAGCAACACTGTCTGCTAGTGTGGCTACAAATGTGTTGAAAGCTGAGATTTTTAAACCCTCGAGGCACCACTTCTCTCTCTCAGCCCTCGTTGTTAGACTGAGGATCCTTGTGGAGATGCTCCTCTCCTCTCCACACTTCACTGATGTATCCCAGGAGCTGCTTCAGCAACAGCTTCCTTCTTCCAAGAATGTCTTCTTTGAGGGCACGTTGAGCCTCAGCCATTTGTTTCCGCTGTGAAGGAGCAGGATGAAACGTGTCGGCATCCAGCGTCAGTCTTCTTGTTTTCTCTCTAACGCAGCATTCACACTCGCAACTAATCCTGGTGATCTCACGTTTTACCTGTTCAGGGTTTGTTCTACAAATAGGTGGAGCGACTTTCTTCACCTCACGCCTCATAAAGCCACGATGGCGTTTTTTGAAATGAGTAATAAAAACGTTACGGCGCTACATTTTGGATTTAGTTGAGAACGTCCACCGTCAGACTCCATCACAGTGAGGATTGTCTCACTCGTGGTGGTTGTAGGGGAGATCTTGTTTTAGGTCTATTCTGACGTTCCAACAGTTTTCTATTAGATATTTTACTCTCATCTGAGTCATGTTTCGTATCAGGCCAGCCACAGATCATGTGAATCATCCTGGGCACTGTCACAGTCACTTTAACAGACAGAGGGAGAGACTCGTATTGTGCGTTTCTTGCCACAGGAGCCCAAATAAAAGCACTTTAATATTGTGCTCTACACGATAAAGCACTTTCCCTCTGCCTCTATAATACAGCAGCTTATGTCTCTTAGTCCTTGTTACTGGAGGCAGTAATGAAGTCGTTCACCACAACAGACTGAGCTCTCCTCTGGAAAAAAAAAAATACCAACCCAAAAAAAACATTTTACTGGTTAAATTCAAAGGCTTTCATTTGCTCTCGAATAGAGTCGACACTGAACAGGGAAGTTAAATACGTTTTTAAAGTACAGTTGTACTTATTTGACTTGGTGATATTTATTTAAAGTGGAAGATCCTGCGTTTTGTGTCTCTCACCTGTGTTGATGTTTGTTCCAGCTCGACTCAGTTGGACAGTGTTGTCAGTACACAGGTTTCCATCCAATTGTAGCGCAAAGTTTAACCAAATCTTCAGAAAATCGGCAGAAGAAAATACTAATTTATGCGCGTTTCTGTCCACTATTGTTATGCGAATATTGGCTGTTGATTCATGGAGGTAAGCAGTAGGTGGCGCTAGTGGAAGAGGTTGCAACAAGATGACGTAATTGAAGATGGCGAGCGTAGAAAAGGTGATGGAAATAGTTAGTTTCATGTATTATTTTAAGGAATGTTATTGTCTCCTCATCTCTCCCTTGGCCGTATTATAAGAGCTGGACACTGGACCCAAAGATGGCGCCTATTCAGTCCAATAAGAATTGCTCGGCCTGGTGCACTCGCCAAAAAGCGTTTCTATCTTCCAGGTTTACCTCCAGAGGCATGCGGCCCGCTGAATATGTGCAGCAGTGTTTCTCCTGCTCGGCCCACAGACTTTACATTGTGATGAAGTCACAGATTCTTAAATTGCTTTTCTCGGTTTGAGGAAAGTTTTACAAATATATAATACAAAAATTCATAATAGAAATTTAATAATTTATGTTGGTGGTCTAAAGGGAAAATGCTTTTGGGCTGCAGGGGAAATTTTTGCTGCAATACCGCGAGTGGCCACTGGGCAAAATTTCATCTGCTGCCATCGTTTGTCTCTCCAGCGGAAACTTCAGCAGACATGCTTCATGTACAGAATGATTCATTTGCCAAGTCTCTTTCTATTGTACCAACTTTTCCACCTTAGTCAAGCATAAAAAGGTTTTTGCCACATTTTGCGTTTCCACTTTTTTAATGCGCAAATTAAAAGTGCATATAAAAACAGCTGGATGGAAACGTACCTGCTTTCAGGGTTGAGCACATTGACTGGGTTTTCAACTATTTCTGTAAAATATATATATTCTGTGTTGTGGCTCACCCATCCATCAGCAAGCTGCAGCTGTGCACAACCACTAGGGGAGTGTTTTCCCAAAACCAAAGGTTGTCCACTGGGGAAGATGTTTCACTCTGTGGCCGTTTCTTTCCAATAACATTTGCACAGAAGATAGAAAGGTATTTAATTATTGGCACGGCTCTACATCTAGTATTTTAGGTTTTCTAACTATGACAAATGTTTGAAGAAGCCCACCAGTGTTTGGTATACCTCACAAACTAGTACATCAAGAAAGTAAGACGATGATTGGTTAACCAATGGCCAAAATGCCCCTAAAAATGAGAGCAAGCGAAGAAGAAGAAAAGACTTCTTACCTTCGTACGGAGCTGATGATGCCAAAATGAGCTTCACCCTTTAGTGCTGTAAGTGCAGTGAAGTTTTTACCCGTGACTGCTTCATCAGTAAAGCAGATGTGTTGTTTTGCAGGAGTCAGCGTGTGTCGTCCCAGCTGAGACGGTGAAGTCACCGGTCCTTACCCCACACAGAGAGGTGCCAACAGAGGGACAGGATGCCTATTCCTCCCCCTCCCCCTCCTCCCCCAGGACCCCCGCCTCCCCCCACCTTCAGTCAGGTCAGTGACTGAAAACACACAGAATTCGTCCATAAGACAGTTAAATTCTTACACGAGTTGAGATGTTTGCAGACCTGTTGTCTGTTGTCACATATGATGAGGAATCGCACGCTGCCCAGTTCTATCATTCAAAATCATTCACACATTTAACCACAACTTCTACTGTTATTAAATACACTGCACTAAATCCTGCATTCATGACTCTTAAAACCTTAAAGTCCCAGTATTTGAGTCAATGCTTTGTTTCCCTTCATACTTCTTCGACTTACCAATCGGCATCTGGAGCAGCTACCTGTTCTTTGACTCAGTCTAGCAAAGACTTGCTTATAATAACAAATACTTGTTCTAAGAGATCCGTTACTTAATCTTGAGTCCAACCTGAAGTCTGGGCTGATGATCATGTTCCTGGCATGAACGTTAATTATAGCAAAATACACAGTTTCAGCGACTGCAGTCCAAATCTTTAACCTGCCGTCCAGTAAACCAGCGACTGAGTCATGTGATTTTTCTTTACAAGCCGTGGTGTGTGTGTGGGTGGTGTGAACCCAAACAAACCACATAAACTCTCCACTACGGTTCAGACCAGAGGAACTGGAGGTGTGACCGCATATCATTTAACTTCCTCCACAGGCGAACACGACCCCTCCCAAACTGAGCTCATCGGAGACTAAAGGCAGAGGAGCGCTGCTGTCAGACATCTGCAAAGGCACCAGGCTAAAGAAGGTCGCCGCGGTCAACGACCGGAGCGGCCCGATTATAGAGAGTGAGTCACACACACACACACACACACACACACACACACACACACACACACACACACACACACGAACTGATGTGTTAACAGTGAGCTCATTGAAGATCTGCACATAGAGAAATGTGGTGTCCACAGAGATGTCAGTAGGAGTAGTTAGTTATGACAGTTAGTTATAGTGTTTATGACATAAAAAGAATGAACTAACATACAAGTGTAAAAGTTACGTTTCTATAAAGTTATAGAAATAGTAGTTTGACAAAATAAACTCAAAAAACAACTGAGCAAACTTTGGCTAGTAGTAAGCTAGTTATTGGACCTTGAGTTCAGATTGTTTTTGTCAAATAATTCTACAGTTTTGTTTAATGTTGAGCTTCATAAAACAGGACAGAGGCGTAGATATAACTATATATATATATATATATATATATATATATACTTCATACATTTCATAAATGCTCCATGCTTTGCTTTTATGACTTCAAGAGTTGGTGATTTGTCACAGAACTGCAGGGTGATTTATCCATTTAACCAGAACCTGAACTCCTACAGTTCTGCCTTTCTCGGCTTCCTCTGTGGGGGAAAATGAGTTATTTGGACTCTTCTATCCATTTCTAATATATTTTAAAATGTGTACTAATCTTCAGTAAAGGAATGTCTGTAATGACTTCTGCAGATTTAACGGCATTTATTAAAGGCTGGTGAGTCTAAACTATTATTCCAACTAGTAAAACAGTTTCAAGGAAAATGATTAAATTTGGAGATATTCAATATCATCAAAAGGCTTGAAAGTATTCAGATAAAATGTTTTAGCTAAAGGTCAGAAGCCCTCCACACAAATGCTGCTGTATTGAGCTGGGAATGAGCCCTCTGTGTGCCTTATCATACTTTTTTATGACACGTTTCCTACTTGATAAAGATTAAACTCTGATTGAAATGTTGCTGATAAAAGTTGTTCCTCCCTTCCTCTGCACACTTATCCTGTCCCAATAACTCTGAATATTCTCTCCAAATACTTGAATATTAAAATGTATTTCTAGTTCTGTCTATATTGATTTGTGTCTCCTCTTTTCACCAGAATCAGGAGGAGGAGGAGGAGGAGGAGGCGGCGGCGGTGGTGGTGGTGGAGGTTTTGGTGGCGGAGGGCCAATGGGAATGGGAGGCCTTTTCCAGGGAGGTGTGCCAAAGTTACGGGCAGTTGGAGGTAAAAACTTTGTGTGTGTGTGTTAGATAGATTTATCATATCTTTGTTTTATTTTTATGTGCTATATGAGTTTGCTTGCTACGTTCGCATGGTTTCTGTGAAGGCTACACTGTTTTTGTCAAAGTGTCCTCATCGTTTGTGTAAATGAATAAACCAGAGAGGGGACCTGAAGTCAAAGTCCACCTGATGGCAGTGAGCTAATAGCTCAGTCGAATATATAACATCTGTCAGTAGTTTATTCAGCAACAAGCGAACACAAACAGTCGCACTGAGAAATGTATGAATCAGCAGAGAGGACTTGGACATGAACATGGTTATTTCCAGCTTAATGGACCCCCCCCCCCCACACACACACACACACACTCCCACCCCCGGTCCACTTATCTCTGATGGAGCATATTTGTGGCTGGAGCTAAAGCAGTGAGGAACGAGGGGTATGAATTATGAATGAAAAGCTAGAACTTGCTTATTCATAGAGGTATCAAATATTTACAGTTAGAATCTGCATGGTGTTAATGCAGAACAGAGTGACTCTGACCTTTGACCTCACAGTAAACTGATATAGATTTGATGACATGGAGGCTGTTAGCAGTTAGCTGTTTCTGGGTGTGTCCCACCATTACGGACTGAGTTTTTCTATGCAGTAATATGAGAAAGTACTTTGATTCGTCAGGTATTTTAATTTATTGGACATTCCTGTCTGGTTAATGTCTTGCTCAATTTATTTTTAACAATATTTACTACATCACAATGTATTGATACTGTGACATGAAATCGTATGTACTTTGATAGAGGGTTTATGGTGGTTGAAACGATAAGTTTATTAATTGATTAGTTCATCAACAGAAAATTAATCAAGTAACTATTTTGATAATTGATTAATCATTTAAGTAATTCTTCCAGCGTCTCAGATGTGAGGATTTCCAGCTTTCCTGTGACTCGTGTGATTGTTTAAGAGACTCTTTTTGGGTTTTGGGCTGCTGGTCGGACAAAACGAGCATCATCTTTAGGAAATTGTGATTGGTTCATTTCTCCAACAAAGATAATCATCAGGTTAATTGATGATGAAAATAATCGTTATCATTGTTTTTACCTTCGTTTGTCTGTTAATGTCTGTGATGCCTTAAACACCGTCTCTCTGTCCTCCCTCCAGATGGTTCAGCCGGGGGTTCGGTGGGCAGATCCGCGTTGAGGCCCCCGGGGTCCCGGCCCGCGGCCCCTCGCCCCCCCACAGGCCGCTCCTCCTCACCCTCCCCCCCCAACAAGCCCTCTGCTCCGGAGCACCAGCGCTCCCACCGCCCCTCGCTCCCTGACATCTCCCGCCCCTCCAGCAGCAGCAGCAGCTCCTCCACAGGCAGCGGGATGAAGCACAGCACCTCCGCCCCGCCTCCTCCTCCACCCTTCAACAGAGGCGGCCGTGGCAACGCTCCGCCTACGCCCAATCAGAAAGCACATGCTCCACCCTCCTCATCCTCCTCTCACAGCAGAGAGAAGCCCCTCCCACCGACGCCCAACAGAGGCCTCACCCCTCCCGGCTCCGTGAAGCCGCCCCCGTCTTCCAGCAGACCGCCAACAGGTGGCTCCTCAGCTCCTCCACCTCCCCCACCGTACAGACCGCACACATCGGGCGGCGTCTCCAACGGGCCGTCCCACGTAGACGGGGGCGGGGCTCCGGAGCTACCGCAGAGGCACAACTCCCTGCACAAAAAACACACATCAGGAGGCGGCAGCCAAGGACGCAGCCACGCTCCTCCACCTCCTCCCTCATCGTCTCCATCCTCCCAGCAGGGCGGCAGACCACCACCGCCCGCCAGAGAGCCACCGGGGCGCAGAGCAGGTACAACCATCTGCACTGACAACACACAGAACCGTCAGTACTCATGTCTTTTAAAGGTCAGACGCTGCAGATTTGATGTCAGGGCTTTGTGTCAGTCAATTAAAGAGAAACCGTTGGAGATCACTTCACCGTCTGTCTGGAGAAGGATTATGAAGTGATTTCTCTCACTTCTTCAGCAGTAAACCACATTTTAAATGTGCTTCAGGAGGCACCCTTGAAGGAAAAGTCCATCTAAAAACATAATTCTGCTGCTGCTGCTGGTGTACCTCCATAAATCTGGGTCCATTACAGTGTGTCATCACCACAAACTGATTGTGGATCAGTGTTAGATGAGCTGCAGCTAACAACTATTTTGATTATTCTCCTCGTTTCTCCTCGTTTCCTGTCATCTCTCTACTGTCGACTCTCTGAAAAAAGGCTTAAAATGCCTCAAAAAACACTTGTAGTTCTACAACTTCGACCGACTAATCCATCATTTGACGAATCATTTCACCCCTGAACATGTTTCACTGTGTATATATGTGTGGCTGCTCCTTCTCATTGAACAGTCCCAGTGATGGAGACAACATCAGAGTGCTTTCTCAGCTGGAGGAATGTTCATTCAGAGGCCAAAGCGAGTTTTGACTCGTTATCTCTGAACCTCTGAAGCTCAGCGCAGCCTTAAAACTGAGTCGAAACGTTTCCTCCTCATGATCACACCTGATCTGTGACTGTAGGACGATTCTGAAAGTAGAGCAGAGGGCAGCGACAGGATTTGTTTTCCTCCATGTAATGTATAACTCCTCCCCCTGCTTCTGACTGTAGTATCCCAGCCAGTTGTCTGCACAGACACTTAACATCCTTTGGTTTAATATTTCCTGCGTCCGTGTTTTGGGAAATTACCTTTTTCCTCATTCAATCTACAGTCGGGGGAAATTAAAGTATTTCAGCACGAGGAGCAGATATTCTGTTGGCGTCCTTTTGGATAGATGCTATGTAAATGATAACACATTAGATGCCCCTGTGTTGTTCAGTTGTGTGAACCCAGAGGTTGATATATGTAGAAACAAATACTGGAGGATTTAAGACTCCTTCACCTACAAAACACCGTAGATTTTATAAAATGAATCTTGGAGAAATTAAACTTCTGGTTTCCTCCCCAGAGCAGATTTATGGCTCACTGGAAACACATTCATAATTTGAATTCAGAGTGAACACACGAAACAGGAAGGCACTTGTTAGCTGGAGCTCCGTGTTGTGATTGGACGACGGAGCGATTCGCCACGAGGCCTCCTGGTTTCTCTGCATTCCTGAAGCCCTGTGGAATATTCCAGCATTCCTCTTCACTTTCACTGTCTCTGCTTTTCCACTATGTTTACATTAAGTTGCAAGACGTCCTCTGTTTCTTTCAGTGTTCCTGTTTTCTGCTCGTCATTGTGTTCTCTTTTATTTCCTCATGTTTAAAAGTAAATATAAGAGAGACAGAAGAAGTTCAGTACAATAGTTAAACTGGGGACAGACAGTTGATTCATCACAGAGAATATTTAGTAGGATATATTTGTTTGTTAAAGGGACCAAAACTCCTCTGTGGATCACGTCAGGATACCTGAAGTACACAAGTGATCTGTCAACATTAAAGTCCTTTTTAATAACATCATACATGTCATCCTGTGTGTGTGTGTGTTATCCACACAGCTCCCCAGGTGCCCCCTCTCGGGTCTCGTAACGGCGGCCGGGACGCCCCTCCTCCCCCGCCCCCTTACCGCATCCACAGCTCTGTGACCTCAGAGCCCCACAGCCGAGTGAGCAAACCGCCTCCGCCTCCCTCCTCTTCCTCCATCTCGTCCTCCTCCTCCAGAACCCCGGCTGGACCCCCTCCACCGCCCCCGCCCATCCGGAACGGCCACTCCTCCTCCAAGTCCGTCATAGGTGAGTCAGGCATCGTCATATTCCTCCTTCCCATTCGTGATTTCACCCCCGACGGCTGCGAAAAGATTTGTATATTTACCAGTTTCGGGGTTAACAGCCAACTTAAACTACTTTAGTACATTTATTGTCACAGTAACCAATAAACTACCAGCTATGAAAAACCAACCACAACTACACAGGACTCACCTCCCACCTTCCCGAGTTAGCTGTGACACCTGAACGCATCGTGCCGGATTTCATGAAAACTAGTCGGCAGGCGAGCAGAGAGGTCGAAACCTGTCCCTTTTTGATATCCCAGAATATCTGGAATACTATGTACTCTCATGCAGCCAGACTTCTTTCCACCCTTCAGCGTGGCTAAAATCTGGCAGAAGAAACGTAGGGGAAAATAAAACAAGCCGTATTGTTGGTGCTTCTTTAAAACTAAGAGTTTGGACGGGCTGCATGAAATGAGATGCTGTGACTCCTGACGCGTCTGTTCCCTACACACACTTCTTTTTAAACGCACCAGTTATTATGCTGTTGAGCCAGTATTGGCCTCACTTATCTTTTATTTTTATATCACTGAGGATTGAACGCATGGCTAAGGGTGAAGGTAGAATGATTCTACAGTCACACGACATGTAAACATGGGTTTATGATCTTGATGTGATGGTGATGAATGACCGTCGATAGTCAAATGTTCCTCTGCGGTCATGCAAACGAGCCCTTTTTTTATTTCCTGTATTACTGGAACAAATCAGGAGGGCAGGGACGGTTCTTAGATTACTGTCTGAGGTTCATGTGTCCTGGCAGACAACACAAGACGATCACAATATTGGCTCCGTGATATGTTGTGCTTTTCTATTTCAGCACTTTGACTATAATGTTAAATTGCTAAAGGTGTTTGAGGTTGTTCATCCCCACGCAGTGTACAGTGTTGGACTTGTACCCCAACTTTTAGGACAATGTGGCAGTATAATAACACTGAATATACAGAGGTAACCAAGGTAACCAGGGGGTGTTTTAAAAATCAATCACCTAATTAACTGGTCACATGTTTCACCGCTAAAGACCAGACAGAAGGCCGAAAGTGCCCAAAACAGGAAGTCTGCAGCCTGTGGCTTTCTGAATTCTCAGTCCCACAAAGGACTCGACCGCAAACATTAAAAATAAGATTGTATTTTGGTTGTTCAGCTTTTGAAAAGGGCCACATGTCTTACACTGTTTCTCAGATGTGGATGTAAACACCCTCAAATGAAACAGACTGCTGTATAATACATTAACAACAACGTGTAAACAATGCATGAATGTCCAATTTAGATGCAGTCTTGCACATCGAAAACTCTGATTGACCTGTGTGTTATTAACAATGTTTTGTTCCTCAGGCCTTCATGAAAATGTTGTTTTTGTAGTTTTGAGATCACTGTTGAGGAAGTCAGGGGGGGGGACTACTTCATGCTTGGTTTTTTAAGTATCTTTAAGACGCAAAGTATTGTCGGTAATCAATCAATAAGATATTTAATGGCAGTTCTAGTATTTCATTAATGTTATAACCGTTTTTTAAAGGAGCATCTATGACTTTAATTGATGTTTTGTCCTCATTTACTGTACATACATGAGCGTAAAACACCGCTAACTGACCAGCAGGCCATGTAGTTGAGTCAACATGCCAACAAAAACTGACATGTTATAATTCAAGAAATTATACAAACAGATAAATCTATTATTTATGCATATTGTCGATGATGTTAGCCCATTATTTTCTACTTGTGTAGACTTCAGATAGTTACTGACCATTTCCCAAAACATACCTTCGGTGTTTAGACTGATTTCCTTCCTTGCAGCTGGTACGATATGAGACTAATAAACTTGATGTTTTTCTTCCCTCAGATGATTTTGAATCCAAGTTCAACTTCCACCCTATTGAGGACCTTCCACCTCCAGAGGAGTACAGGCATTTCAGCAAGGTCTACCCCAGCAAAAACAACAAGGGTACGAGCACAGCTGTGTTATTTAATCAGACCTGACGGAGGAGAAAATACTCCTTTCAGTACATTTATCTTTTCCTTACGTGTGTGGATGCACTCTCACATTTCCATCCTCCTCGCTGAGAGTGTTGTCAAGTTTGTTTGTCCAGTAAAAGAAGAGATGTGACGTGATGAAAGCACAGGGCTGAAAAGAGGTTACTTAAGTCTGCGGTTTGATTCTGAGATTGTGTGCGAGTTGTTGTCGCTGTGTGATTGTTTTTTTTGGAGACCGCCGTGTTTGCTTACAGTCGTTATCTTTCGGATAGCGGATCATGATTTATGGCCCATTTACTGCCCTGTTTGGTGCCTTGTTTGGACGAGTTGGCCGTTAATTGTTGGGGTTGTCTGGATCCGTCTGTCCACGTGTTCAGTCAGTGCGTTTACATCAACTGAAGTAACCATGTTACACGTTTACACGCACTGTAGCAGTGGTGGAATGTAAGTACGTGTACTCAAGTACTGCACTTGACCACAAATGATCTGTACTTGACACTTTCTACTTTTATATTATATTATTATATTACATTTTACTCCACTACATATCCCTGACGGCTGTAGTTACTTTACAAAACATATGAATACGTTTTAAAATGATGATGCATTGTAAAAAAAAAAAAAATGTAACTACCTAACAAGTTTATGACATTTGAACTTTTGAACTGTTTGTCAAATGAATCAGCGGCTGTTTTTATAACTGATTAATTTTATTAAGGCAAGTTTATACAGCACCATTCAGACACAAGGCAATTCAACGGGCTGTATCGAGGCAAGTTATATATCTAATTTATTGGAAAGATGCAGTACACGGCAATGTTTCCGCCCTGATTTGAACGAGCAGACAGTTTAAACAGACCTCGGGTATTCAGGAGGCTTACTCCACAGGTGGGGAGCATAGGACCTGAAGCTGCTTCACCTATCTTGGTTTTGATTCTGGGAATGCGGAGTACCTGAGATACCTGTCCCAGATGGCCTGAGGGGTCTGGATGCTTCGTGATGTAAAAGGAAAAGGCCCGAGACCATTTAGTGCTTTTATAGACAAGTAATAGGATTTTAAAGTCTATCCGTTGTCATTTTGGACTGTTGGTCAGGACAACATAAGGATGCATCTCTGGATAACTGCAACGGCATTTCTCACTTCTCACACTTTACATTGTGGTATTAGTACTTTTACTTAAGTAACAGATCTGAATACTTCTTCCACCACTGCACTGGTCTAACCTGGTTACTGTAAATCTCCTCTAGGACCGAGTGCGTTACTTCAACAGTCAAATGTTCGTCTGTGGAAACCGACTTATTTAGAATTAGTTTTAGGACTTTTGCTGGAATTATTTGAAATACAAGCATGCATCGCCACCTGAAGCGATCCTTTCACGCCGCTCTACGCTGAGTAGATCAGAGCCATCGTTAATGTTCAAGAAAAACAAAGCCGGATATCTCCAGAATAATGAGAGTTTTTGTCTTTGTGGTTTCTTCAGTGTTTCTCACAGGTTGAAAATGGATTTCTACATTTCCAACATACCACACTGGAGAGTTAAAACAAAACACAGCGTTGTGATGGGGGTTAGGGTTAAACAAAGACCTCCACCAACAAAAGCCATATGCCATACATTCGATCTGTGTTGCTGTTGTTTATTCCATCATTTACCAACTACATTTATTATGAAGACGAGATGAGGTGTCTGACCATCTCAGCTAAAAGATTCATTGCATTTCCGAGCTCAACATGCAGAAATATACAAATCTGGACTTAATCAACCTGCACATCAAGACACAGGGATGAAAAACTCTTTTCTATACGTAGGCAGGCTCTCCAAATCCATTTTAAACATATTTGAGGGTGTCTCGGTGGGTTAGGGGTGAAGACTTTGACCATGTGTTGTTGCATCTCTCCCTCATTTCCTGTCATCTCTCACTACTTTCTGCAATAAAAGCACAAAAAAAACCCCCAAATACTTTAAAGAGGTGCACATGTTTGGGGAAAAACAGGAAGTAAGATAAAATCAGCTGATCTTGACTTCTATATGTTTCCCTAATCATGTCGCAGCAGCCGTGTGGGATTTACAGTCTGTTTTACACAGTTCATCATTTCTACCAGTGTGTGTTTTAAAGTGTGACAACGTCTCTCCTTCTGCCCTCAGCCATGATGAGAGGAGCTCCTCCAGCGCCGCCGGTGGGGAGGTGAACGACTGACCACAGCTCAGGACTTGAACTCTCAGCCGACTCGATGGACGGTCGATGGGGCGGGACGGGAGGGGGGGAGAGGGGGGCACTCAAATCACAAACACACTACAACACAAACACACTAACGCTAAACCAGCAGCTGGAAGCACAGTGGCACTACGACACCACGCAGGTTTGACACTACTCGCCGGTCACTTTCTGTCTTTGCACGAGAGAAAACAAAAACCACTCGGGGGGGGGGGGGGGGGGGGGACTCGACCTTTTCTGACAGCGACCGCCTCGACTTCACATCAGGACCAAACTCCGAACACTTCCAAAACTGTGCATTCCATCTTTTCTTTAATGCAAATTCATGATGATAACGGTGATTTTCATAATTCTGAATCTTTTTATTTTGTTTGATTTTATTGTTTTGGTGTTAGCATTAATTTGGGGGGAGGGGTCAACAATAGGAATGGAAACTGTCTTTTGAAGTTATGTTTTCAGCAGATGAATTTACACTTCCCACAAATCTGCTAATGAATGTGGGGCTTATTGATGGTTATTTTGTCTGGGTGATATTTTGTCTGTAATTGCCATTCCAGCTGTGCCAGGTGAGGGTGCGTTTGAATCTAATCTCTGTGTCAGTGTGCCAAACGCGGGTGGAGTCAAATGAAGTGCGCAGAGTGACAGATTCCACACATGTTCTATATATAATTGACATGTTTTAAATTCTCTTTTTGATCATGGACAAAATGCATTACTGGACAACTTGCTAAGTTATGACAGAAGCCTTGCCTGGTTGATTATTTTACATTTGGAGAGGGACTATTTCCTGTTTTTTTTTTTTTTCTTTCTTTATTCTCTGCTTCCCTTTATTTGGGGCTGTTTTATATTCCCATCTTCAGGCGATGTTGCACGGCAGCTTAACTGTTAAACCGAGACACTGTGCATGACGCTTATTGATGCACTTATGCTAACTGAGGATCCTGAGACCAGGATTACATTCACGTCGATGTGACAAACATCTAGAAACACTAAGAGGGTTCATGTCTGACAAACTGTAGTCCACATAGCCAGCATGTTTCTCCAAACACTCTGTGGTTCCTGTGAGGGCCACAGCGGAGGCCAACGCTGAATTATTATTTGTTTACTGGACCAAGTGTAGAGGATTTAGCTGTAGGTGTGCAGTGCAGAGTTTTGGAGGTGTTTATAAGGGATCATTTATCAACTTTCTGTCCAGGGAAGTCGGTCGAAAAGCTCAGCTCTGTTCTGAATCCATGGTTGTACTTTTGCTGCTGGTGGCCCCCCTTTTTTTTCCTTTTTTTTTTTTTTATAGAAAGAGTGTGCGGCCAGAGAAAGATGATATATTGTTTAATTGCTATGCAAGGAGCAGTTTGTACAGATTGTAGTTGGTAGCAGCTAACCAAAAACAAAAACAAAAAAAGGAACACTTAAGTGCCAGAGAACTGTTTAATCAGATGGAGGTTCTTTACTTTTCTTTAAGCTTGACTTTAAAACACTAATTTACATCATAGTCAAACTAAGATGAACATGAACAGAAGTGCTTGTTCAGCTCAGATTCTTCATTCTCAGTGACGCAGCGCCTCCTGCTGGTCCTTGCCTTACACAAACCTCTTGTCACTGTCATCGGTACCAGTGCTTTTTATTTTGTTTTGTTTTTTGTTTGTTTTTAGGGGGAAGATGATGACAACAAGGTAAATAAGAAACAAGTTTATTTGAAAATGCAATAAATATTGTATATTTACATTAAGGAATATGGTAATCATAGTTATTGATCTATTTTTATGTTGTAAAAAGCTTGTAATATAGGAAAAAGAAATGATTATAACAATGTTCCAGTCGGTGAGCTTTGGTCTGATAGAGCGGACTCTCTGTAGCACTTCTCTGGATGTTTGGCCATAGAGGTGAATGAGCTGAATGGATGCGTGTGAGGTTTTGCCAACGAGCCAACATTTTGGGGATCCTGTTTCTAAAGATCGGGTACTGTAGTGGAGGTGGGACGGGTGGTGGGTGACAATGACAACACACAACAAATGGAAGTACACTTCCTGTCCTGGGTGTGTGCTCACCTTGACGCACGGGTGACCCGACACGTTCGTCTCCTCCTCTTCTCACCTTCGTCCACTCGAAGAGCAGAAACCCTGTGGTCATTTCATGTTAATCAACCATGTTTTTATCATTTGAAATCATTTCAAATAAATATGGGGGGAAAGGGTACCTGATGCACGGCCTTTGTTTTCTCCTCTCGCTCCGATTCTGTTGTTAATGAGTCTGTTTCACCTGCACGGATCGACTGATTGGTGCATTGACACGTAGCAGTGTGGCGTCACTGTTTTAAACTGAGCGTCAGAGTTTGACTTTCCAGTGTTTTTGTGTTCAATCTGACTGAAACTGGTAAATATGAGTTTTCTTGTTCTTATAAGTCATTAAAAAGATGATGGATTAAATGCAGATATTGGAAACATGACATAACACTGGGACAACGACAACAACGTGTAATTGCAAAACAAAATGCAGAGCAGACAGTGAAATCTCGTACATGTGCTTTTACATCCAGTTCCACATTTAGTTTTCCTGCTAGTCGTTCATTACATATCTGTACTGTTTTCATGTATTTAATGATACTGTTCACACACAAACATCAAGTTACTTTCAGGAATTATGTTCAGAGTATCTGCAGACTTCTTCTACTCTGTTAGCCCCCCCCCCCCAGTGAGTCCATCTTCACTAAGTAATGTTCCAAAAACTTTATTAACTATTAACTTAACTTTCAGTGTGAGTTCCAAAGTTAACACATGTTAAGATAAAGTTTGTAGTAGTCATTAAACACACAGGGTCTTGGGTTTAACTCTGGAATTTGAGTAAAGGTACGAATCTAAGAGGAAGTTTAAGGTAAAAAGTATTTTAGTTTTCACTATTGTTGTAGCTTCTGCAGTGAAGCTCTGAGTGTCGCCAGCTGTTTGAAATGCCTGGAGTGACTTTGATGTGGAAGAATGTGGAGAGACTTGTTTGTTTGTATTCCCGCCAAAAAGTTCGTCACTCAGCCCACGTGATCCAGCGCGAGGACTGCCCCCAAGGTGTGTCAGCGCAGGTAAAACCTGAAACCGGGCGCCATTTTCAAACGCTTGACGTGGTTCCTCCACCTGCCTCCACCTGCCTGCACCGGTTCAGTCATGAAGCGGACACTGCTGACTTTACTGAGCATCTCATCGCTTGTCGCCGGTAAGTTTACATCTCGTTTCTGTTAAAACTGGTAAATAAGAAGTGGTTTACATCAAAACGAGGTCTGCACTCGCTCACCGTCAGAAGTGAACGTCTGGACTCAGACAGTGGAGGTTTCCACCGTCTGAATGAAGCTTGACGCTCTGTCGATCACAAAAAAAATCTAACTAGAAATCATTAAATCTCTCAGGGGAGCATCAATTAAGCAATTACAAACATTACAAATATCACATAAATGACTTTCTTATCCACTTTAAATAATCCACAAACATTTTAAATGATTAACTTATTACATTGTTGCACACATGAACTGAAAATACCTGTACATAATCTTTCTAATGCCTTCTAAATGGATTAATTTAAATTACTGTAGTTTTACTGTTTTTAAATGAACTGAAATTATTACTTAAATTTTTTTTTTTAAACCTCTATCAATGAACTGCATTTAGGCCCCTACAATTGGTGTGGTGTTAGAAGCCTGACCTGGGTATCCTTTGCTCTATTTACACTTTAAAGGACTTTGTAAAACTTTGAACTTTGACGTTTTTACGTGTCTCTTGTCCCAAACATTGTCTCTACAAAATGACTAATGCTCCGCGCAATAACATGATGATAATAATAATATCGCTGCTTTTTAAAGCTCATTATTGTTCGATATCGTTGAGGTTTTGTCAATGAGACGTGGGCTCGACTCTTTCAGCTTCAGAGCGTCACAGTGTTTGATCTTTGTGCTGTTTTGCCTTAAAGTCCTGTGCTGACACACGACAGTCAGACGTTCATGGACACTATAATAAATCCAGTGTAACACCACAAACCACAGCACAAGAAATAGCAGCCTCACAGATGTTATATGTCGTTGTATTACATCAGGGGCGTTGTTTCTAGAGGGACAGTATAGCTCTCTCTCACATTCACTTTGCCTCATGTTTGTATGGAAATGACTTGGCGCGCAGTGGCTCAGAGCGCCGCCATTAGGCGTTTGTTTGTTCTCCACGGGAAATAAATTTGGCACAAAATGGGCGAATTTCTTTTCAAAGGAGTAAGGCCTTGTGGGTATCACCGTTTCATCTGAATATGTCATATTAAGTGCGTCACACGTGGTTCAGGTGATTCAGTGTGCAACAGGTAGATCAAACCTGGCCAGTATTTATCAGTTTATTGGGCGCATGAGGACCGTCCTCTGCTGGAATGTGGAGCAGCACATTTACATTTGAGGAATTGTTGCACCACTGTCCTTCAGAGGTGTTCAAGCTGTTTAAATATCATGTTTGTTTCTCCAGGAGATCCTCCTCGTGCCATTTACCCGAACTCAACGATCAAGGCAGTGGAAGGCGCTAACGTCAGTCTACCATGTTATCTGGATCCTCTTCCAATCCACCGTGTCAAGAGACACGTTGACCAGAGAGTTGACAACAAGGACGATCAGTACAGAAACAGGACGACTCTCAGCACAGGGAACCTGACTCTGAAGCTCTCCTCAGTGAAGCTGTCTGACAGTGGACAGTACAGATGCTTTGTCCCAAAATGGATGACCAGTTGTGTGATTGACCTCCTTGTTGGTAAGCGCGCTGAGTTTAATACTGTACAGGTCAATTTAGGATTTATTGAAATTCAAAATGTAAATAATGTTGCTCTTAAATAAGACCGCTTATCATGTGAAACAGTGGAAAAAGACCGACAGGAGGAGACAAAGAGAGATGATTTAAGACCAACCGGACCAGAGGAAGAAGCGACCGAGCCGGACGGTCGAGGTGAAAGTCTTTGAATAGTTCTCCAGAAAACTGTCTTTGTTAAACTTCATCCAACAACTTCTTCATCTCCACTCTGTCTGATGTTCCTTCAGATGCTGCAAAGATGGAGACTGTCTGGAAAATTGTCGTTCCCAGTGTTGGTGGTGTTGTTGGTGTTGTTGTTGTTGCTGCCGTCGGTGGTGTTCTTTTCCTGGTGAAGCGTGGGCACATCAGTAAGTTACTAACTTCTGCTCTACAGCATTTTATTATCAGTGGTGGAATGTAACTCAGTACATTTACTCAAGAACTGTACTTAAGTACAATATTGAGGTACCATTGTGACAGGGTAGACCACTGGTCCTTTTAAAGAGGAGGTATTCTGCTCATGTCCAGCTCTATATCTTTGTTCTGGGACTCCACTAGAGCAGCTTTGCATGATTCACAGATGAAATAAGTCCTGATTCATCTTATGGGGGCCCTTCATGCGGCCCCTCAGTTCACCCTCTGACTGACACAAGCCCTTTGAGCTCCTGCTGTCACTGCTGTCCCTGAGCAGATGACCATCTTACGTAATACGTCTCCCGGAAGTGAAACACGGAAAGTGAAGGGAGCGTCCTGAGCAGTCTGGAGACTCACAGGGATCACTTTGACGTACGTTCTCCTCCTTATTTGGAAACTTTGGTAACGTTTAATAGGAATATCCAACATTATAACACTATGTATGTGACAGAAAATATGGGAAAGCATAATAGGTCCTCTTTAAGTAAAGTACAAGTACCTCAAATTATACTGAAGAACAGTACTTAGTTACTTTCCACCACTGGGTACATTGTGATAGCAGCTGCTTTTTAGGTTATCTTTGGTATTGTTGAGACTTTGTCAGGTAGATTTAGTTGAAGGTCTGCTTTATGATGTTATTGTGTTATTGGTGAAAGTGAATGGTGGCTGTAGGAAGGTGTAGCTGAAGGCTAAATATAATTATAATGATCAGATTTTCTACCTTAGCTGTCCAGCAAATCCTGCTAAATAAATATATAATAAATGTATAATAAAGCCCATAGGGACCCCAGCTGAAACCTAACAGGGGGGACAAATTACAAGTTGTACATTACAATACACTGAACATCACAAGCTTCACGACAGCAGTTCTTGTAGACAGAATATTGCATTAGATCTGAATGCTACACATCAGTCCTGCAAGTTGGATTTTGAACGCAGGATTTGCATTTTTACATTGTGTACTTTTACTCAAGTAAAAGATGTGGGTACTTCTTCCTCCGCTGCTTATTACCAACAGTTGAAGCTGTGACCTGTGATCACTGAGGAGCAGATTTCTTTTGGCTGATGGAAAATACATTTGTACAAGTTTAAATCAACTCTCATCAGTGTTATTGTTCACTGACTTTCAGGGCCATCTTATGTTATTTCTGCCTCATCAAATCAAAAACGATGTCATGTAATGCACAACAGTGGAGTGCAGTCCACTGCTTTGAACATTGGTGTGATTATTCTGCATACGTTCACTATAATGTGATGAATGTTGAATCAGAAAATATCATTACGTTGCCTGGTTCTACTACCCACCTTCGTAGCAGGACACACAAACTTTCCTGAGTTGTATAAATGTGGTGTGTTCCCACAGAGATCTGTATGAGAAGAATGAGGGGGCAAGAAGCAGAGATGATGCAGCCAAACAACTCTGAAATGGAAAACCTGAGGACCCAAACACCAGGGAGGGGGGGTGAAGACCCAGACAGGGCTGCAGAAGATGGCCTCAGACAGTTGGTCGTCGGAGACGATGACCATTCATCACCACAACGACAAAAACAAATCACCCATACTTCACCAGTTTAACCGAAGCAAACGGACGAGTGAAGGCATCACAGGTTTTAGAAACACATTCCAGAATAAGACTCTGCTTTCATTTGGTCCAGAAGTGCTCATGATTCGCATAACATGGTTTTAAAGCGATTTACCGAATGTAAAATGTGTTTACACCGCACTCAGGAAACCCGCAACAACCACATCTACACCACCTTTTTTCTTTTCTTTTTTCCGTCCCATTTCCGTTTTTTGGTTAGCAGTGCAACGGAGAGCGAGGGTGCAGCCGAGCCCCCTCCATCTGTGAACTTTTGTGAACTAGCCAGCCGAACGTTAGCTTAAACCGATCACTGGAAGCACTGCTAAAACAGTGCAAATCTCACTGAATGGGAAATAACTTAGTTGAATAGTATAACTTCCCCCCGGGCATCAATGAAGTATTTCTGATTGTGACTGAAAGCAGCCCTGCAGGTAGAGAGCAGTACATAATGTAGAGCCGATCGTCTCAATTCCTTTCTCTTTGGTTTTTGTTGCACTTTATATTTTATTGTATTCACTGCATTGTATAAGTTATATAAAAAAAAACATCTTATCCTATTACTATTATAACTTATTAAATTGCTGTTTGTACTTTTACCAACATTGCAACGGTTTTTGTTTTTGTTGTGCTTGTTATTTTTAGCCATTATCAAATGGTTTCTTCATCTGGAGGGCGTCTGATCGTGCAGAGGGTTTTATTTGAGATGTCTGTCTTTGAGATTTCTGCCTCCACCTTATTTTGAATATAATTTCATCACCAAGTGTCAGCCTCTCCTGAGTCATCTGACTCGCTAAAAGAATAATGGTTGCAGATTTGAACTTCCCCAGTCTTTCCCAGAGATGAGCATGTGCTGTAAAATAGATGTTTATTTTAACTAAAGCAACATATACAGTTAAAGCTGCAAGCAGCCTATGATGTGTTATGTACTATTCTCCACCTAACTACATATACTACACTTTGCACAGTAATTTAACTTTTAGACTGTACTAAACTATTGGCCTAACTCTTGAATTCTGTCTTCATTTTAGCTTCTCTTGTGTATTTACATTGTGTTTTCTTGACCACCATTTAACATGTGGTTCTACTCGTCTGCGCTATCTAGCAAGCCACGCCCACTGTGTCTGATTGGCTAGCCGTACCCTTAACAAACAGAGGCCACGAACTTTAGCCTATCAGAGACTGAATAGGGCGGAATGGGAGTTGGTACATAGAGTACGTTGCCAGTCCAGTCCAGTGTATTTCCCCATTATAAAAAGGCCCAAGTACAACGTAGTGTGACAACGCCACCCAGAGAATCATCATTTACTGTACAGAGTCTTATAAGATAAGCAGGGACATGAGTTTCTAGTTTAAAATTGATGGTCCTTTATTTCAACAAAATTTAGTTGGGGTGTTAATAATCAGGTAAAAAGGGTGGTCAGTTAAAAAGACAGTTTATTACAAAAAGAAAAAAATATGTTAAAATCCTCTAAAACATACCACCATACTAAGGGTCAGTACCAGTACAGGCAGGGGTGTCAGGGAAACCTACAGGAGTGAGGATCACACACACTGCAAAGCAACAAAAAAAAAGAGAACACGTTAGAATACACCGCAAATTAAAATCGTGCAATAAATACCCACACAATGTATTACAAAAAAAAAAGGAGATTTGAGAGAGCATGCAACCAAAAGAAAGCCTCCACCTGTAGGCACCAAACAGCCAACCTGTACTGGAAACTAACAAACCCCAAAATGTTATAAATTCCCAACAAAAATACTCACAGATCTTGGTTTTTATAAAGAAAGAAACAACAAACAAATACCTCCTCGCACCATACAACCCCTGCTTAACTTAAATACAGGGGGAAAACGGTGGCAGGAAAACTTCATCTGTCCCGATGATGAAGGCGATACTTGGAAAGTTTTTGGGTGTTTTATGGTTTGCTGCAGTGATCATTCTCCTGTATTGTTTGACACACACACACACACACACACACACACACGTGATGGTTTTTGTAACAGAAAGGAAGTTCACGTCTCGTCTCTTGCATTGATTCATGCCCTGGTCGTGTAAATCACTGTGGACACTGAACTTTCTTTTCTAGTTTTAAAAACGTTCATCTAATAACGGAGCAGAGTCCACGTGCCGACAGGTGTGACAATGTGGAGCCTCCATCTTTCCACTTTTCTCCATCTTATTAATTGAATCTCCTGTCAAATCAAATAAAGAAAGTACAATTCAAAAACATTCTGACAGAATTTATTGCCACTGAACATTGAACTGTACAGATATATAATACCGTAGATGTGTATAATGTCCTTCTCTCATTAAGTAAAAGAAGGGCTGTGCCTGGAATGCACAGATTTGATTGGCCGAGTAGCGTCACGTGGGCTGGCGTAACTCGTATGCGATTGGTCTGTGAGTTTCCTGAGCCGCTGAACCAGCGCGGCAAAGACTAGAACAGGTTAAAATAAAATAAAATGACTTTTTACTGTGTGGATTTTATGTTTGTGGTGTTAGAAATGTGTCGTGCGAGCTATCAAAATGGCCATTTACCCACATGTAGTCCCACTTGTTGTGGCCTGTTTAAACTTTTAAGTGCTATAATAGTCTAAACAGGACAGATGTGATTAGTTCATTTACCACACTGACTCTAATACTTGGGGGCATACGTTAAGATAATAAACATAGCTTCCCCCCCCCCCACATAGAATAACAAATGTCACTTTCACTAAATGCTGTAATTTTAAATACTTTTGCCTGTTTTTGTTATTTTCTACAGTACTCTGACCCTTTGTTTTTCTTGATGACAACCCATGGTTCAAGATTGAGTGTCATAGGTGATGTTTGTTTCTCCAGGAGGTCCTCCTTGTGCCATTTGCCCGAACTCAACGATCAAGGCAGTGGAAGGCGCTAACGTCAGTCTACCATGTCATCTGGATCCTCGGGTCAACGTGTCTCCTCACACGGTGGATTGGAAGAGAGTTGACAACAAGGACGTCGTCCACTGCTTTCGACATGAACCGGACCGTCCTGATCTACAGACGGATCAGTACAGAGACAGGACGACTCTCGGGAAGGAGAGGAAAGAGCAGGAGAAGCAGGAGGAGAGTGAAAGGCAGGAGATGGCCAAGAAGGAGAGGAAGAGACAGCAGAAGGAGGAAAAAGAAGGAGAAGAAGGAGAGAGAAAAACAGTTTAAGTTTCATAGAAGCACGCATTGCCTCCTATAGAGCCACGTATCCAGTATCCCAGTAATCCCAGTAATCCCAGAGTGGGCACAGATTCCTTCTGTCTCTGATATAATCATCATGGAAATCAGTCATCTAGAAACACGTCGCTTTATTGTTGACTCTTTCCTGTTGGGAGGGGTGCAGGTGTGAAACTGGACTCCAAACTTAACCTATCATATGCTGTTCATTTCAGGCGACACTGAACCAGAACGGAAGAGGAGAGGCGAGGAGAGAGGGAGGCGTCAACACGGCAGGATCTTTTTAAATCCTTTTCTTGCAGCAACGAATGAAGAACGGAGCAAATCCCCCCAACTAAGGAGGACACTGTTGGGGACACGTACGCTGCAACATCATGTCTGGCTGCCGGGGGCAGGAGACCGTGAATGGCCTCTTTGAAACCCTCCCGACCCCAACAAAAGCTAACAGGTTTCTGGCCTGCTGAGACCACAACAAAAATCCACTCAGGTGTAGTTCAGGCAAGAAACATCCTGAAAAGTAGAGTTGTGGACAAACGAAACAACAAGATATAGCCCTGCAGTGTCTCTGCAGCACCTGGAAGTCTATTTGGCCCAAAATGGTCTGTCAATAAGCATACCCTGTGTGTGTGTGTGTGTGTGTGTGTGTGTGTGTGTGTGTGTGTGTGTGTGTGTTGGCGTGGGCGTGGCTCCCTTCCTCCCTCTCCTGGCTCCCTGGTCACCGGTGCACCTGTTTTACCCCAGGATCATGTTCAGCCTGCCCGTCTTCCTGATTGTCTCCCTTCCCTCCTTCCCTCCTTCCCTTCACTCCACGCTACGCTCACGCCAGCCTCATCCTACACTACCTTCACTCTTCCCTGCTGCCATCAGCTCTGCATCCAGATTCAATGCATCAATGGAGCAGAGGTGGAGTGGACCTCTCCTGGACCATCGATGCCTCCACCCGGGTCACAAACGCCCAACAGCCGCTCCACTTCCTGAGGAGACTTTCCCTCCTGCCCTCCAGGAGGCGCTACAAATAAATAACAACTAAAATGATATTGTTGTCTCATTGCATTGATTTATATTTGTGTGTGTGTAGATTATATCTTTTATCTAATATTGCTTGTTGAACCCCAATTAGTCCAGTTGCATATGAATAACTCTAGACGGGTATAGTCTGTATATGACCATGATGTCCTGTATGTGATCTTAATCATGAAAAATGAATCAATCTTTGAATAAAATAATATAGTTGAGTTACCATAAAGCATCATATCTATTTTCAAAAATGTAATTTTCAGTGTAAATAGACAGTTAAGAACAGTGGAATGGAAAAACTTACACAAACTGAGCAGCAGGTGTCGCACTGTGTCTGAACTCTTCATTAACAGGTCGAGCTATAGTGCTGAAAAATAATGTTTTATGGTTTGTAATAATGGAAAACTTCTTTTTGTATAATTTAAAAATGATAAGTGTGGTTTCATCACACAAATCGAAGTTCTTAGCCCCACCACATAATTATGGAACCACTCACCCAGATGTGGCCCAGATGTATTATTCGCCTTCATTAGTACTTTTTGTTGCTTCATTTCAAATTTAAAAGGTTCATTATTTACTTATCTAATTGTGTTTATTCACCATGGCTGCCTTTTTCCAACTCAAACATCTCCAAAGTCAGAGGCCAACTAACCAGGACAAGAAACTAAATCAGACCACATAACTGCAGAAACCTTCACTTCCGCATTCAGCCGCTGGGTGTCGCAGTACGTGCCCGCGCGTGATGTCATCAAGACGCGCCGACGCACAACACGGAAAACCCACCGCGACCTTTCGTGCCGCACGCAGCCTCTGACTCCGTTCGTAATGCGCACTTCAGGTGATTTGAGAGGAAATTAAGTCGCTTGTGAGACGGTGGAAGAAAACCGAGCCGACATGCTTCGTTGTTCTCTGCTGATTTGTGGCAGACGAGTCGCTCAGAGGGTGAGTGACGTTTGAAAGCTGCACACAGTCACGTCAACGTGTCTGAGGTGACGAGCAAGATCACCAAGAAGCTGCTGGACAGATGTTTATTTTCCACTTGTGACTCCGAAATTCAATCTTAAATCTGAGTGTACTTTACAGAACTAGAGGAGCAGCTTCCATCTTTTATTCAGGTGGTAAAGATTAAGATTAAAACCTGAAATCTTGTTATTAGTCCTGAATATAAACATTTGACCATTAACCTGCAATTTAAGATCACTTTTATTACAGATTCATCTGATGTTTTTCTAATTAATTGATTACTTATACAATACTATACAATTACAGTCTATGAAATATCCAACTGTAGTGAAAAATGTCCACAAGCTGAAGGTGAATGTCCTTTAAATTCTAATTCAGTAAGACAGAGAAAAGGAGCAAATCCTCTCTGAGGAGAAACTGGAGACGTTTTTCATCATCGATCACGTGATCAGACTGCTGAGGATTCAACATGTGCCGGCTACAGATCATAAAATGTTTCATATTACTGTAAACTGTCATTTTTAATCGATTAGATGAAATAAGACATCACTCTTGACTCCGGTAACTTATGACTGTTCATTCTTTTAACATGTAAAACTGAATCAAATACATATTATTGTCAGTGTATTCAGAATGCAGAGCTTTCAGACGCGAGGTTTAATCATAATTGTATAATTTAACCAGTAAACATGTAACGACCAGTGAGCTTGATTAACGCGATGCTGCACGACCTGCTGTGTGTTAACAGATATCACACTTCTACTTGTGTGTTTTGTTCTCAAGCTGCTCCACCAACTCAAAGTTTTCTCCTCCTCAGTTCGCCTCGTCGTTCTCTGCTGAGAGCGTTCTGCCTCCGAACCTCCTGCTGCCTGCGAACCTCGTGGATCCTTCCAGATTAAGTTAGTCTGAACTTCTGTAGCTGTGGATTAAAAGTAAACTTGTCTGCGTGTGTTGCTGCTGTTGTATTCAAGCTGACGTGCTGTTTGAAGTGATATTTCCAGTATCATTATTTTATCCTTCTCAACATCAAATATTATGTTTTTGTCTGCATTCAGAATTGATATCATCATGAAATCAGACTCCTGAAATACTTGTAGTGTTAACAGTTCCCTCTGGAGGTGTTACAAACCGCCACGTCACACTAGAATGATTTCTCTGCTCAGATATGTGGTTTTAATAACACTGACTGTCTGTTCATCATCACTGACTGCTCCTGCGTCTCCTCCTGCAGAGCGTCCTCCTCCCCCTGCAGACTGCTCCCTGCCTGTTCTGAGGAAGTGCGACGCTGTCGTTCCCGCTCATCTGAGCCCCGTCCGGACGTGGGTGGAGACTCTGGAGAGGCGGGACAGCGAGCCGCTGGGTCTGGCTCAGCTCCACCCGGATGTCTTCGCGGTGCCTCCGAGGTAAAGCGGAGTTCACGTGTTGTTTTCACTTTTCACCAGGAGAGCGTTGTTAGTTCTGCCACCATCATCATCATCATCATCATCATCATCAGCTGCTGGAAAGGAAAGTGGAAAATGAGTCCTTGTTTAATCTTTGTGTTTTCTCTCCTCTCAGGCTCGACATCCTCCATGATGTTCAAATGTGGCAGAAAAATTATAAAAGGATTGTAAGTGACAGATTGACTCATTCAGAAATGTTCGTCCTGCATGTTGTCAGTCAATTTCCACATGAAGCAGCATTTATTTTTAAATGAGGACAAACACACGAGCACATCATATCCAGTGATTAGACTAATGCCACATTTTCACTGAAATATCAACTGTAAAAGTAAAATTATATTAAGTCAAATCTTATTTTTAGCTGCCTAACTGTGGAACTTTTTCTCTTAATTCAAATCTTTTTTTAAGGCTTTTAGTTGCATTTGTTATCATTTATTACAGATTTCATTTTACTGTTTGTTAATTGTAAAATCTTACAAGTCAAACCAACATTATGGTATTATTATTATTAATAATAGTATTAATATTATTGGCTCTTATGAAACTACATTGTTTTACATGTCACTCAGATAACAGTTTGTTCTGTTGTTTCAGAGTCACGCCAACACAAAGGTCAGGTCAGAGGTCAGAGGTGGAGGCAGGAAACCATGGCAACAGAAAGGAAGTGGACGAGCACGTCACGGAAGCATCCGATCACCGATATGGAGAGGAGGTGCTGCGTTTTTTTAAATGTTTTATTTAGATGTAAGTGAATCATCTGGTTCATAGTCCAGAATTCAGTCCAAACTCAGGTCAGAGTTCGTCTGACAGGTGATGTGTTTCTCTCAGGTGGGGTGTCTCATGGACCCAGAGGGCCCAACAGTTACTACTACATGTTGCCCATGAAAGTACGAGTGCAAGGACTCAAAGTGGCTCTGAGCTCCAAGATGGCTCAGGTAACGCACACCTGTTCTCGTTAAACTCCAATTCAGTTAGTTCGCTTGTGTCCGTTTCATCTTTTCAGTGCTTAGAATAGCATCAACGCGTAGTTACAGTGTGTAACAGGACACTATTTAAAGTTCACAGGACCGAAATGTCTTTCAATCAACCTTTTAGGGCTTCAACTAATGATTATTCATCGATTCAATCTGCAGAATATTTAGTCTGTGAACTGAAAGATTGTTACCCTTGTTATCCCAAAGACATTGAATTTACCATCAGATGTGACAAAGAAAAGCAGCACTGTTGATTAATTATTCCGATTGTTTCAGCTCTCATCTTTCTTTTTACTTTGACGCGTTGAACTCCGTATTGTACATGTTCCCAGGACTTCCTTCACGTCGTGGACTCTCTGAACGTCCCCACACCCGACTCTCAGTACCTGCTGGACGTCATCAGAGAGAGACACTGGGGAGACTCGGTGTTGATCGTCCATGTGTGAGTATCATCAGCAAGACGACGACAACTTGTTTTGCTCTGTGCTTCTCTCAGTGCTCACGTTGTTGTTGTTGTTGCTTTCAGAGGTGAAGAGTTTCCTGAAAACATCCTTCAGGCAACAGCAAGTTTGAAGACGGTGAACATTATTCCAGCCATGGGTGAGTTTATTAGCCTTTATGGTCGTAAAGCTCTGGAAGTCCAGCAGTCGTGTCTCATTTCAGTTGTTGAAATGTCAAACAAAACAAGACTTTGAAGATCATTTCTTCACACTCTTTGTTCAATTGGATCTATTGAATTCTGTAATCATTTTTCAGAAAGATAGTTTTGTTGAGCTAATGGTAACATCATTACACAGTGGCCCCCCCTCTCTCCCTCCCTCTGAAGATGAACTGTTTTAAGTTTAAGCCATAAAAGACCACTTCACACGTCACAAAGGAAGCCTTTCAGGTTTTGAGAAACAAGAAGAGCTCTGTGATTTAGTTTTTGTCTTTCCTCTGTCAGGTCTGAATGTCCACAGCATCCTGAAACACGAAGCGGTCGTCCTCACTCTGGAGACCATCAAGTTTCTGGAAGACAAGCTGCTTTGGCACGACCAGCGTTACACACCGCTGTACCCATTTAAACTGCCCTACTCCGATTTCCCATAGAAGACACAAAATGACCTGTAATGTAAATGTTTTATTCGTGTTTATTATGTTTCACACAAAATAAAAATCAATAAATAATGCCAATGATATAAAAAAAACATTGCAAAGTTGTGTTAAAAAGGCATGTGGAGAGCAAAAGGCCTAAAATCGATAAGTGAATTTGTGGGGAAGGAGACCGTTGGCCAGATCGTTCCTGATCTCCCAGCGGAGGGCCGAGCGCTTCTTCTCTGTTGGCACGGTGTAGGTGTTCGGCACGTAGACTCTCCGAGGTTTAGGCTGCAACACAGAACGAGACGAGACTCGGCCTAATGTGGATCCATTTTGAGGCGGGAGGGACAGAAATATCAGTACCGGTTCTTTAAGGACTGACGGTATAAACGAGGAGATCCTGAGCTGCAGAACTGAGACTTTGATCAAAACACTGTTTCATATCAATTAAAGATTCATCAATAACAGCCCCTGTACTGCGATCAGCTCCACCGCGACACAGAGCACCTATGCACCTGTCAAACTGGTAAAATGTAAGTGTCAGTATGAACATGCCACGCTGTGTGGAGCAGTAAATAACTTCTGCACAGCGTGAATTACACTACAGATCACTTTGCGGAGAATATTTGAGAGAACACTTACGGGTGGAGGTTGGTATGCAAGTCGTTCCTGAAAACAAAAGCAAAATATATTTCAGCAAAACCTACAAAAGCATTGTGAAGTTGACCTGAACACCGACTAACAATTCCTAAAGAGCCAACATGTCCAACAACTACAGCCACAAGTTACAGAAACTTCAAAGTCGTCATGAGGTGTGACTGCAGCCGACACTGTGGGAGGAGCCTGGAAGTAAATATTTGTACACTGTAAATATACACATAATATCTATATGAAGACGTGTTGTCGTACCTTTATCTCCCAGCGGAGAGCTCTCCTGTCCTTCTCTCCTGGAAGTTTAAACATCTCCCAGAGCTGCTTGTACTGGAAATACCTGCAGAGACGTGGAAACCACATGACCCGAGTCGACCATCAGAACAACGTGAATCTGATCTTGTGGGTCTCTTTTCATCGTTCGTATCTTTAACCAAGTTGATGTGAGCAGAACTCACGACACCGGATGGTACTTGGAGTCATTTATCAGGTTTTTAAACTCACTTGGCCACCGGGTCTGTCTTTTTTATGGTTTGCTGACTCATCACTGGTCGAATGACTGAAACATAAAAACATTTGATGTGTCATAAAACGGTTTAGTGTCATTAAAGAATATGACTTTAAGGTAGATTAGGTCGCCGTTGACTTACAGGATTTGGGTTTGGGCCTGAGGTCACCTTCACTTTGCGCTCGAGTCTAAACGCAACGACAGTAAAGATTTAAATCTTTTTTTAGTGACAATCCAAGACATTTGATCAGTTCAGAGTAGCTACACTTCTCTATTCTCTTGGGTAGCTTCGTCACCCACCATGCCTCTTATGTAGGATTCAAAGGCGCTCAAAGAGATTCCCTCCGACTCGGAGCTCTGGCTGTCACTCGGACCGGTGACGTCTTCGCTCTCCGCCTCCGAGTCGCGCTGAGCCGACGAGGACAAATGAAGCTCCGCCAGTCGTTCCTCCAGAACGCTCGCTGCGTCTGCGAGGAAACAACAGCCGTGACATGTAGTCTGCTCTCTGTGCACGGCAAGAAGGAATCCACTTTTCACGACTAACGCCGGCTGCTAATGAGCTTAAATTATTGTCTTGATTTTACTCAAAACTTTGCCCTCTGATTCTGTGTGTCACCCCTCAAGTTTACTAAATACATCACTGATGACCTGAACTATTTCACTTTCTCATGTAAACAGACTTGAGGTCCAAAGAAAATATGTACACAGTCTTTGTACATGTTTGAACAATTAAAAAACCCCAAATCGCTTCGACCTTTGACATCCTGTTGGCCAATAACTAAACATTTGTACAAATAGCCAATTAACAACATTCACTTTAGGTTCAAAAACACTTTCACTCGGAGGAAAGCAGCCGGAGTAGGATGAGAGTCAACACTTTAAATTGTACGTTTTTCAAGTCAGTGTCGATTGAAATGACCTGTGATTGAAGCTCGTCAGCACTGACTTCCTCACCTTTTTTTTTTTTTTTTTTTAGAAAAGTATATTTTTCCATCGAATTTTAGCCTTTTAACAACTTGAAATCTTGATAATGACACGGTTTCAAATTTAAAAATAAGTTTAGAAAACAGACAGATGAGCATAACTGTGGCGAACAGGAAGCCGTTTACCCTTCTTCTGCCTGAGGTTTCCCTCCCACTCCTCGCACATCTTGTCGAACGTCATCCAGCTGAAATCCACTTTGGAGTCGATAAACTTGATGTCTTTGTTGCTTGAGGACTCGTCTGGATCCTCCGACTCCGCTTTGTCCTCCTCTTCTAGCCTTTCATATCGCTTTCCTCCGTCAACATTAACACCATGCAACACAAATGTGTCTTCGACGACAGCGATGTGTTGTTGTTGTTCTTCCTCTGATGCTGCGTGTAGATCTTCTTCAGTTGTCTCCTCATCAGCTTCATCTTCCTCTGGCTTCATCTCTGTGATGTCCGCCTCCTCGTGCAAACAATCGTCTCCACAACGCGCCACATTAGCTTCGGGCTCGGCGTCCACCGACGCGCCCAGTGGACGAGTCTCGTCGTAGTCCGGCTCTGCGGGTTCGATGCCGAACCCGCCGAAGCTGCAGAGCGACCGATCGTCCTCTTCGTCATCTCTCATCTCAGACAGATCTCCCCGGCTGTCCTGATCGAACTCTGTTATGGTGTGGTCGTCTCTGTACTCTCCTCCCTCCTGCTCCTCTGGTCTGTAGGTGCCGTAGCCAGAGGTCATCAGACTCGGAGCCGGACTACCACAACTGCTGCCTTCTTCATCTTCATCACCACTTCCACCTTCCAAGCTCTCCTCGCCGACGTTGTCCTGGTTGTTCATCTCAGGCTTCTCTTCCTCTGAAGCCTCCCGGAGAGAATCCTCTGCGTCGCCAACAGGTTTGGAGTCTTCCTCGCCGATCACTGGCTCAATCTCCACCTTCTCCTCCTCCTCCTCCTCCTCCTCACGTTCTCCATCAGACCAAAAAGAGGAGTTGAGAGAATTCTTGTCGCTCTCATCGTCCCACTGAGTGTCGTACATTTTGTACATGGTGGCGACTCGCTCTCCTGCTGAGGTGTGTGATCTGTAGAGGGCTTAAGGAACGAGCTAAGAGGATTAAACTGATATCCAGGAGCTTCAACTTCTTCTGCTGGGCGTCTTCTCAAAACCGAAACAGCGCCAGCTGCTGGTGACCGAAGGGATTACAGCTCTGCTTCTTTGTGGGTTTTATTTTATATTTTTACGCTGCAAAAAAGATTCTCTTCTTGTGGGACAACGAAGATTTGAAGTGAACTTTTAACGTGAAGCTTTTTATGAAATTTAAAAATGCATGTAATATCCTGTATATTTTTTAGCACAATACTGTTCCAATCAGTGCCTTTTCTTTATTTTTTTTTAGGTATTTGAAATGGTGGATCTCGAGTCAATTTGAGTCAGTATCATCTTTTAAATCTCTACATATTTTTATCAGGGAGATTATTCTGATTTTTAATTGATTTGACTTTAATATTTCTTTTATAATACTGGCATTGGTTTTACCTACTTTGTGCTGGTGAATGTCTTTTGTTACTTTAAGGTTCACATTTGTTTTATAATTAGTTTGAATCACTTTGTAACATGGGGTTTGAAAAGTAATCTGTAAATAAATATTATTAATATTACTATTATAATACAAACACTTCAAGCAGATGATCAGAAGTTCAACAAATATAGTTGAGTGAACGTTACCTGAGTCTTCACTGTAGACTGATTCATCGCAGACGAGAGATTGTCCTTTGTGTTTCCTGTTGGTGGAAAATAACACGACAGTATTATTGTTACATCTCCAGCAAAATGGATTTTATTTTTAAGACGGTTGTTGTTGATGTGGCGAGTTACTTCATGATCAATTTAAATCTTTTTGTTAGTGAGCAATTAAGTTTTCAATTTAAATCTGTGTCTTTATTCACACTGTTTGTGTTTACCGCTGCTGAAATTATTCATCAATTCAACAACAACTTGTACAAAAGTACAACACAGATTTTCAATATTGCAACACTACACTGTTTTATAACAATTTAAACCGAATAACTTTGGATTTCTTTGACTGCTGGTCAGACAAACAACTTTTTAGACGTCAGTTTAGACTTTTGATGGGTTTGCCATCATTATTGACATTTAAATTAAACCATTTTATAGATTGTCAATACTAAAAATGATAATTAGTTGCAGCCCAACTGTACAAAATAGCATCTTTATGGAAAGTGTACATTCATTCAAGGAAACCACAGACCCATTTATTTTAAATTCATCTGTTTTGTGTGGCTCTCTCTCAAACAAATTGCACTCAGATTTTTGATTTACACTTTAGATGTTTTCATGATTTGTCTGATGTTCAGTCGGGTTTTAGAACCCAGTCCTGAGAGAAACAATGATTCATTCAGCTCTATTTCTCATAGATGGACTGACAAATAAAACTGAACTTGATTGAAATGACTGAATGAATGGAAACAGCCGCAGACCAATCCGCAGCATGTCTTATTTACCTCAGGACTTTTCTCTTGATGAAGCGTCTCTCCTGGGTGTCAGGAGTGGATGTGTAGCTGTCGGTGAACGGCGGGTGGAGGGTGTCGTCAGGATCCGGCTCCACCTGCAGCCTGCTGGGAGCACCTGGCGGCAGCTGGAGCTTCGGAGCCACCGAGTGTTGAGCGTACGAGTCACTGCGTCCCTGCTGACGTCCACAGTCTCTGTTCACCACCTGTGTTCAATCATACACCGAATTAATCAACGCAGGCTGAACTGTGTGAGGTTTTTTCCCTGATGGTTCTTCTTTAACTAATATCTGCAATGTGTTATTTGAAAAGTCTTTAATGTGAGAAATGTTTAAGATTTAAGAATAATAAAATCTACCTGGAGCTGCAATGTGTTTCAAGTCTGATTATCATGTTTTTAGCTGCTTTTCCACAGTTCAATACAACCTGGGCACATTCAGACTTGTGCACACTCTTTCTACAGGTCGATTTGTCCCTGACTGATCGCTGAATGTCACTGCAAAATGGCGATTCTAAGAAGAAGCCCTCACTCGCACTGACACTAAAACCTGAGAGTTATCATAGAGGTTTGAGATTACTTAAAACTTTCTGATATCAAATACCAGATGTTTAGTGCTGCCGATGTCTGGATGTGGAGTGATGTTGACTACATTTGGCCTTTATCATCAGAAATAAAAACAAATGCGTGGTTGACCCTTACCGGTCTGTCATGGTCCGCTTGCCCGGCATGTAAGAAAAACCCTTCACCAGAGTCTTCAAAGTAGCACGGACTAACTGTGAAGTAAAACACAGAATTCACCAGTTAACATACAACAATTATTAATGGAAACTCTGCTGTGTCGTTACACCTGACCGCTGACATGCTTTGTTTAGAGGAATGTTTTATAAAAACTCAGTTATCATTGTCCCACAGTGACCTGACCTTTCTCCTTGGTGTAGGCAGGAGGACTCGGCTGAGATGTGGCTCTCTGACACTTGGTGGAGTTTATCTGAGGGGGCGAAGCAAGGCTTTTCCATTCTACATGTCGAATCAGCTCATCGAGATCTGACGATACACAAAGTATTATTTTCCATGTCTTCAATCTTTTCTCGGGATGTAATCATTTATTTTTAAATCTGACAACAACATAAACAGTTAAATAAAGCTGAAAAACAACATGGCGATCAGAGAGGGAGGATGGATGTTTCAGAGTCTAACCTTGCTTGAATTCACACAGCCTGTGTTTCGGGATGTTTTTGTAGCCCAGGATCGCCAGTTGTTCTTGAATTTCCTCTTCTGAGAAATCCAGGTTGTCCATAATATCTTCAGCTTCAAGTCAAGGAGGTAGCATAAAACCTGAAGAGGAGAAAAAACATCATAACATATGATACAACAATAGTGAACAGATATGAAGAACAAGAGAGAATTCAGAGTTCGGGGCTTATCAAATTTCTTTTTTGTATTTAAGTGCTTTTTTATGTTTTAAGGGTGGCATTTATTGTTTTTTTAATTTTAATTTTATTGTTTTATGTCTTGATACCACGTTGGAAATAATTAATCTCACTTCAGCATATTATGCCTTAGATTCGATGTGTTTTGTAGATTCATAAATAACTCTAAATAAAATAAAAAATAGATATAGGATAAAAATAGTCTACACTAATTGATAAACACTACAATGACCATAAAGTTGAATCAACACTGTACATCCAACAATAAGAGCATTGTGAACCTTGTATCAGCTGCTATTTAAACCAAATAAACAAGCCGAATTTACGAGTAGACTATTCCGACTTTAGGAAGCCCAAAAGTTGAGTTAATAGTTCTAGTTTAATAGCTCTTAATAGGCAAGCCAATTTTAAAGTGACCGATTTTTGAAGAGGGTCCGGCAAATCTTTCTCGAATGCAACGATGAACGGAAGCGAGCAAAGCTAAGTTAAGTTAGCATCAAACAGGCAGTAAACATAAACAACGTGAACTAGTGAGAGACGTTTAACGGGTTTGTTTCTCACCTGCACGAGGACCGGTTCACTGTTGTAGTGTATCCATCACGGTAACTTTACCGGTTACGTTTAATATTGCAGTAGTAACGTTAGTTGTGTTTTATTGTTTACAGGTTCGCAAACACAGCACCAAGACAACAGCCGTTAACGAGCTTTGAAAACGACGCCTGCTCGCGTCTTCGATAAACTTCCGGTCTTTTTCTTCTTCGTTGTTCTTATTAGCGGTTGTAAATCTAGTGTTTTAGCGCCACCCTCCCGCCTGGAGTGTGGCAGAAGCAGTTTGGCATAACAACAAGTGGTGGAAGAAGTATTAAAATCATGTACTTAGGTGAAAGTAGCAATACCACAGTATAAATAAATGCTTTATATGTAAAATCTTAATTTGAAAAGTAACTTTAGTTCTTAAATAGATGTAGCCAAGTGAAAAGTACAATATTTCTCTCTGAAATGTTGTGATGTACTCAAAATGCAACTTCATACTTCTACTCCACTACATCTCAGATGCAAATATTGTATAAAGTAGTTACAGTTGGCTCAACCTCAAACATTTACAGCAGAAAAATGCAACATACACATTAATGCAGCACTGATATTAATCTAGACACATCATATTGAATGGGACCATTTTACTGCACTATGAGTACTTTTACTTTACTTTAACTTTTTACTTTAAAGTAAACTAACGTTTGCTGATAATGCTTGGATACTTTTACATAATTTTGAATCTTTTACTTGTTGTGGAGTATGGTATTAGTACTTCAACTTAAGTAAAGGATCTGAATATTTCTTCCATCACTGACGCTTGATTAGTTGTCTTAGCTTTAACATGTGACAAATGTAGAAATAAACCTAAAAATGACTGAATGTGTGACAATAAGCAAACTAAGGTCTATTTGCTGAAGCCATGTAAAGGACAATATTAAACACTTTCCTGTCATGGTCAATTTCCACTGTACTTGCAGGCGTCAAACATAATTTAATTTCAAAGTAAAGGTAAGTATACCCCACCCTGCTCATGCAGAGAAGCCCTCCTCCTCCTCCTCCTGCAGAGCCTCGGCTTCTCATGAATAATCAGGACTCTCTAACATCCTCCCCTTCCAGCAGGCGGTGGGGTTTCAGTCAGGGGGGACACTGACAGGTGGACCGTCCGTGAGCCCCGTCTAATCTGGGAAAAAGGGATTTTTAGCGTCTTCCTCTGCCCTGGGAAGACCATGGCTCTCTCCGGGATCTGTCGAGAGTCTTTGCTGGTGATTTTACTGCAAATCGTGCTGATTTGCTCCGCTCAGGTGAGAGATAGATGCTCTTTCTTTTCTCTCCTTCATCTCCTGGAGTAGAAACACGAGTATATTCCTGTAATGTTTACAGAGAGATTATTGTGTTTTATAGTGTTTTATTTCCTATGTTTCCTGATAATATAATACATAGAGAATCAGAGGTGTCTGTGTGATTCTTAAAAGTAAAAGTTTACATCCTAACTATATGTTATATTTTCATATTTTACATTCCTATCGGCACTATCATCTTATTGGTGTTGCTCAGCAATAAATAGACTTTATTGTACCATACTGTACTTTTAGTACTTATTTGTCACCATATTATCTCTATGAAAACTAACTGTGTGTGTTGCTATAGTGAGATATTAATGATGCATTTTAATTAAATCTTCTTAAATCCCTGTAACATTTTTTAGGGACTCAAGTATACTCTTATGGCTTTAGTATTGGATTTTCTTTGGCAATATGTATTGGTATTACACACTGGTATTGTCTGAGCCGTTTATGTAATCAGTCTGGGGCGTGTGAATGTTGAAATTGGGTGAATTTAAGGTATGACTAATATGTTCTGTCAATAAAATGTATAAATGTATGCTCTCAAAAACAGAATCATTTACAAATCACTTCAATGTTTTATGAAGTTTATCTAAAAAACAAATTGTGGTCCATTCGGTGTGCACACCTGGCACCAATAAGGCCCAGACAGCCCCAGTAATCTGAACACATGCAGTTACTTAGGCGGTATAATGGGACTAAAATGGGAATCCAGGTTTAGTTTCATGACCTTTCCCCTCACATCACCCAAACAATGAGACTCTGTGTGAGCTGCCCTTCACACCAGCACCAGCAGCAGCAACAGCACTGGATGATATTTAGAGATGAATTTCAGTGAGAAAAAAAAAGAAAACTGATTTTTGTGTTTTTTCTGCAGAGGGGCCCAGTCGGCCCCAGAGGCCCCCCGGGGCCGCCCGGAGTGTCCGGTGTGTCCGGAGTGGATGGCATTGATGTGAGTCGCCGTTTCGTCTCTCCTCAGATATAAACTTCTGTTTTCAGATGTGGTTCGGTTCATTTCGGGGTTAATCAGCTCAGTGAACAGTGAAGCAAGTTTTCATTGTTTCACACAAGATGGAGAAAAAACAGCAGCTGTTCTGACAATGGAGCCCTTTGGAAATAAAAAGCTCCTTATGGTCATGAAAAAAGGGCTGTTTTTCTTAGTTCCTGAATATGCAAAAACAGGACCATAGCCAGGATTTTAGAAATATCATGAATTCCCACATTAACATAGTCAAAATCTAAATATATTGAGCCTAAAAAAATGCTGGAATCAGGCTGTAAAATATCCACCATGTGATGGACTTTAGTAAATTGTAGAATAAACACATACCAGGTTGGAGGAAACCCCAAATTCCCAGAAAAATATACAAATGGACCCGACCCCTGTGTCCTCAATGGTAGCTAACGCCCTGTGCAACAAGCAAATAGTCAGATTTTCCATTAATGGATTTTGAAAAATGCCTTTAAATAGAGCTATCATCACCATTTTGAGTTGTTCTTCGTGTATCTTCAGGGCGACAGAGGAGAAGACTCCACAGTGAACGGCGGACCAGTGAGTGAACTTTTAATTTCTCCTTTCACGTGCAGACATGTGTAACGGATGCTGACTGTGGGATTCATTTTCCCCAAATCGAGATTGTTAACGTGGGGTGAACTTCTGCTTCCAGGGCGCTGATGGTGAAAACGGAAAAGACGGAGTTCCTGGAGCTCCAGGTCTTCCAGGCGCAGATGTAAGTGAAACAACATGTTAACACAGCGGAGTGTAACGTCAGGCACAGACTGGTGGGGTTGTGGTCGGCTGGTCGAGCCAAACTGTTTGCAAAACTAACAAAAGATTCTGTTGAATTTTGAATCCACCAGCTGCTTTAATCCAGTGGATGAAAGTCATTCTCTGCCCTGCAGGTTAAACTCTCAGACAAGAGGATGTATTGAATCTCTGTAGGATCTGAGCTGGATGAGATATTCACATCTGCTGCTGCTGCTGTGTGAGCAGTTTGTCTTGGCTTCCTTGAGTAAAAGTGTGGAGGGGGGGAAAAAAAAAAAACCTTGAATAAATCAATCTGGCTATTTAGGGGAGAGTCTCGAGTAGCTTCCTGAAGGAAACAGGGGTCTTTTTGTGTGCGATCGAGGGGTGTGCAGGGGGATCGGCTGCCCAGAGGTGGCTGACGGCAGAGAACCGTGTGCTGGGGAAGGTGGTGCAGAATGGACTCAGTGTGTTTGCTGTCTGCTGTGGTGACGGTGCTGAGAACAGACCGGCAGACTCAGAGTTTCGTGTGGACTGAAACACAGAAGACGTTTGAATTTGTACCAATCATACTTTGAGAAATCAAAGGAGGAGGTGGAGAGAGACCAGTTTCTGCACCGACGGCAACATAAAACAGACCAGAATGCAATGCAGGAGGAGGACAGGTTGTGTTTTGCGTGTGAAAAATGAGAAATCAACACAGCATCGTGATAAATTGATAGGTACCTTATCTGAGGGGGTGTCTATTTTCTGCTGATTGTCTGGTTTTAGGTGCCTTTCCTTGCTGATGCCTTTGACCAGGTGGAGAGTGTTTTTCAGGTTGATTATGCGGGAGGCAGGTGAGGGGAGGAGCTAAAGGAAGAAGGAAGGCCACACCTCCCACACCTGGCCATCATTTCAATCAATAATTCTGACAGAGATCTGGGAATGCTGTGAGAAGCAGACGTTTGTTTAAATGTGAAAACCCACTGGTTAGCCAAACAAACTTAAGAGTTAATAGCTAATAGAAAGCAATTGTTAGTTAGTTACTTTGCTTTGCACCGTTACGTCATTTATTTATAATTTAATTTGTCAGAATATATCAGTTAGTATCATGGATCACATTTGACAAGCTAGCCAACTAACAGATCCACTCAGATAGTATTTTGCTAGCGATAACGTTAGCGAGCAAGCAAGCTAAGGTTATCCAGCTAGCTGTAACTTAGCTAAGCTGCATGGATCTGGTGTTGGTTGCTTTTTATTGTTATCTGATAAAGTAATTTGCAAATGGCAAGCTAGCCGATTTACCAGCCAGATCACCCAAGACAGTGTTTTGCTACGTTAGCTAGCTAGCTAGCAATTTGTCTGCATTAGGTGGACTTTGTTTCTGTGTTTTGGTGGGTGCCGGTCGTTTGTTGACGTTAGCGATCTTCATTTCTGAGCTAACGTTAGCTAGTGTTGCACACCGAACATAGAGCTGAGGAATGATGAACAGTGTCAGTATTTGATCTTGATTATCATTTGTTAACAATGATTTCTCCCATCAAAATGATCATATTATCATATCAGTGAAAACAGAGAGTATAAAAACACTTTATCAGAATTATTAACTTTCTTAATTCCAAAACACTTTTAACATATTTTATCACTATTCCCTAGAGATAACCTCAAAGTTATTATTATTATTATTAGTAGTAGTAGTACTGTACTGGAGTGAATGTATTTGGTACTTGAAAACAAGATTTGAGGATGATATTTTCATTAAAGAATAACTTGCTATTATTTTAAGAATTAGTTTTCATCATTATGTGTTGGAGTTTTTTAATTTTCTTAAAGGAGTTTGTGTCATCTTTGTAGGGACCCGTTGGACCTCCTGGAGATCCAGGCACAATGGGCCTTAAGGGTCCTAAAGTAAGTTTATCATCATTCCATTTTTATTGATTTATCTGTATATATACATATATATATATGTATATGTGTGTTGTTCTTCCCTGTTGGTCTCTGATATTTCTGATGTTAGGTTGAACATTCCTGCTCTTGTTTGTTTGTCAGGGAGAATCTGGACCACGTGGGTCTACTGGGGAGTCTGTAAGTACAAATATTAACCTGAAACTTTACATTTACATCCATGTTTTAATAATAGCCAGATTAGACCGGCCAGTAGTGTAGATTCTGTTAATATTTGTGTACATTTACATACATCCTGTTTTAAATAACAAGCACATATAATTACAGCTGGGAAATATGGTTTAAATCATTATCATGATATTAAACGGATGTTTTCTGATATCTATATATATATATATGTCATGATATAGCAAATGTATGCAAAAATGCTTATATTAAAGCTTCGCCAGACCTACATATTATTTGTTATTCATATCGCATCGTTAAACTCTACACTGATGGTACCCTTGTCTGCACAAATAATAAAATCAAAGAAATAGGGTGCATGATGATGATTCAGGTCCCTCTTTGAGCACTAACAGCACTGTGTTTGTCTTTATTGATGTCTGTTGACCGATCAGTCTCAGTCTGACACTGTCCATCCATGATTTCCCCCCCACAGGGTGTCGGACCTGATGGGCTCGATGTGAGTATCACATTTATTCCTACACCATGCTGTTAGGGTTAGTTATATATGTATTGATAGTATTACCATGACTACAGCAAAGATACTACATGTACAACACAGTGCAAACACAGTTTATAGATTTACAGACGGAAACTTGAATGTTCGCCCACGTGGCACACGTCATCTCCTACTAATGACGGGCTGAGCAGTAACAAATGTCCTTCTTGTGAGATGTAATTTACACTGCAAAAAACTGTTTGTAACTCGTCACTTGGTCTCATTTTTGGCTTTAAAACTTGATTTTGTTAAAACGAGAATATAAATTGTGTGTCGTCATCTTGAAACAAGAAGGATTACAGCACCAGTATCAAGACAATTAAAAAATCTGCTGTGATGAAAGAAGTACTGTGATCAGGTAAAAGTCCTGCAGTTAAAGTACAAAAGTATGAGCATCAAAATACACTTAAAGTACCAAAAGTAAAAGTACTCTTATGCAGAATGGCCCATTTCAGGATATTATATTTAACATTACTGGATTATAATTAATAATGCATTAATGTGTTCATTACTTTACTGTTGCAGCTGGTAAAGGTGGAGCTTATTTTAATTAATTCATATACTGCTGGGTAGCGTGTGAATTTCAATAGTCTTATATTATCCTATAATAATAAATAATTATTTATTTGTCGACAATGTTTTGTTTTATTATTCTGAATCTGGAAAGTAACTAGTAACTAAAGTTCTCAAATAAATGCAGTTTCCTGAAATGAAGTGGAGTAGAAGTAAAAAGTAGCAGAAAATAGAAAATACTTTAGTAAAATTAAGAACCTCAAAATTATACTTAAGTACTGTACTTGAGTAAAAGTACTTGGTTACTTTCCACTACTGAAAATAAGATTTGAGGATGATCTTTTCATTGAAGAATAACACCAAGCTGAACTGAATCGTTTCACTGACCTCTTCTGTGACCGCACCCAACAGTGATGTCACGGTGTACTAACCACACCCAACAGTGATGTCACGGTGTACTGACCGCGAGTACGGCTGGTGTTAAGTTACCCTTTAACGTGGCTGCATTTATATCAAGTGCCACATCACGTAGACCAGTGTTACATACTAATAAACTGATAAAATATATATATTATATATGCTGTGTATATATGTACAAACGATGTATTTGTTACAGTGTTAGAGGCTCTATTGCAGCAGGTTGTTCATCAGAACTGTTTGTTAACAGGGGATTCCTGGTACAGACGGGCTACCAGGTGAACTGGGCAAAGTTGGACCACCTGTGAGTAAACTTATCATTTCAGTTATGTATGTAAATGTAAGAACTTAAACATTAAGAAGACGAAAATAAAAAGTGTATTGATAAGGGTAACTGTTGATTGTTTGTCCATACACTGTATTAATAAAGACCCTTCCATGTCTCACAGGGAGCGAGAGGCAAGAGAGGTCAAGTGGGTCTCCCTGGTGCTGCTGGGCCGCGGGTAAATATCAAAGCTTCTATCAACACTATGGGGGAGACTGATTATTAAGAGTAAAGAAGAAGTATTATTTTACTTTCAAGGTGGCAAGTGAGTGCGTGTCATTGTTGACACAATAGAGAAAATAACAACTCATATAAGTTTTAGGGTAATGTGTTTGTTGTACGTTAACAAAAAGGAAAATCATCCTAAATGAATGATTTAAAGTTTATTTAAGTTCAACCACATTGTGTTTTTTTTTCCTAGGGTCCTCCAGGCGTGTATCAAGGCGAGGACCTGGTAAGTTTGATCCCAAACTAGATTCATTTACAACCAATTGTTTGTATCCCAAAGAAAATATGAATTTAAAACACAGAATAGAACAAGAAACATGGCTGACGAGCTCACGCAGCACCACAGGGATCAGCATATGGTAATTATCTACACAGGTGGACAGCATCTATTTTAGATTTCATGCTTTAAATGACCACAGAAAACCCTTTTAAATCAAGAGGCTTCCAAATTCACATCATCCTCTTGATGTGACATTAACGACTGAACTCAAACTAACTTTCAGTACATTTCAGTTCTTTGCCGGCTGATTTTCACAGCTGATGAAACCGATGGCTGACCAGACTGTAGGCAAATTCTAGAGGATTTTAGAGCTTTTTTAAAAAAAATCAACAATAAAGAAAAGTGCAAACAATTCGTAGTCAACAGGCAAAACATTTGCTCTTGCTAGCTGGGTCGGGGGGTGGTGGGGGAGGTGTCACTGTCAGTGGAGCCCCCTAGTGGCAGGGCTCTTCCATGACCTCAAATTAGGCTGTTGTGTTTTTCAGTGTCCCAACGCCTGCCCCTCTGGTCTGAACGGACACTCTGGTCTCCCCGGCATGAAAGTAGGTGAACTTTCACTGATGCTGATGTCATTTTGTCTCTGTCACATTGACTAATGCTAATAATGACAATATGTGTGTCTGTAGTTCACCTCAGAAACACCTTTTCATTGGCCTGTTTTTTCTAAATGCATTTTGTGGTTAAATTGAACTTGTTGCTGACCTGCAGGGCCACAAAGGGGTCAAAGGTGAATCTGGTGAGCCCGGAAGACAAGGACACAAGGTAACATCCACGTCCATTTCACACTGAGACGCCTCTATGATCTATTCCTGCAACAGATAACGTGCAAAGACAATTTCCTGTGTGACCAGTGATGATTTATTCATATGCTGTAGAGACTCTCATAAGTGTGTAAAATAGACTTTGAATATTTCTAGATGTCACAGCACGACATGAATGGGTTTTGTTCTCTCTTCAGGGATATGAGGGCGAACAAGGACTGCAGGGTGAAGTTGGAGCTCAAGGACTACCAGTAAAATACTTCACCATTCTCTCAAAGAAAGTTTCTCCACTAATGTCCTGCTTCACATGAGATGACTCCTCGCAGTCAAACATGTTAACATGGGACATTTCTGTCTCTTTTCCTCTATCCGCTGAGTGATTTTAGGGTCCAGGTGGATCAAGAGGCCTCCAGGGAATAATGGGCTCCAAAGGTGACAGGGTGAGATGTCACGAGGTCACACACACACACACACACAGGATGGCCAACCCCTTAAACCTCCAACATTTCAAAATAAAAGCTCATAAAGAATGCAGCCATACAGACACAAAAAATAGTCAGAGAGCATTAAAACCTGAAGAAAAATGAAATAACATCTGCGAGACTGTTTTTTTTACAGGCTGATTGTCTGTATTGACGTATACTGACTCAATTTTTATCTTTTAATTAAAAAAAAAAAAAAATCTTAATTCAACTTTTACTGACAAACAACAATTTCCTGTCTCCACAAACAGGGACCTCGTGGAAAACCTGGTGATGGAGGTCCTCAGGGGATCCAGGGAGGCCCAGTGAGTACCCATCTCTGTATCACCGCTGTTGACCCCCCCCCCCCCCCCCCCTCCTTGTTATTTAGACAATATACTGATTAAAAACTGATGATGATGTTTTTTTAGGGCGATCCAGGCCAAAGAGGAGCCATAGGTGAGCCCGGTCCAGCGGGAGTGCAGGTAAGATCTTAAACACACTGATTTTCGTACCAGAGTTTTACTGTTTTAACATCCTGTTTCTACTGGAAGTACATCAACCGACAAATCCTCTTTCAAGACTCTGGCTGTTTGCCTTGTTGTACCCTCTCTTGTATGTCTGCTTCTTTTGTTTCTCCCTTCCAATGCGTTATTTAATACGTGTTATACATTTACCTTTGTTTCTTCATAGGGGGATCGAGGTCCATCTGGAATCAGAGGAGTACCAGGGCCAAAAGGAGAGCCGGTGAGCACCGCTTCATCTTACCTACATTACAACTAACTACCATTATCCCTATCTAACTTCCCTCAATGAAACCATATGAATGTTGTTGATTTACCATATTGTATATTAAATGCTTTTATTCTTTAAGGCTTTAAGGTGCTGGCTGCCAATTTAAGCGTCCGGCCCAAACATACCATTTTTGTTCCTAAGTCCTCTACTTTTCTACCGCTTCTGTTCTGAGTGGTTCCTTCATTTAAAGAGAGACACATTTGTATAATCAGCTATGTGAACCTCTCATCTCTCCTGTCAACAGGGCCTCCCTGGTCCAGATGGCCGCGAGGGGATACCGGGGCTGCCAGCGTCCAAGGTAACTACTATCTACAGTTACAGTGTTTGAGAAATGTATTATTATAAGTCCTAAGAGACCTTTAAGCAAATCCTCCCTCTCTCTGTTGTTTTTAGGGTCTTCCAGGGAAAAGTGGGGCTCCTGGTGATGCTGGCCCTCAAGGACTTCCTGTAAGTGTGACCTCTGACCCAAAAGCATCCCTGATTCATCGCTAACAGAGTGAGATTTTCCACTTTGAGTTTGTTGATGTGTGATACCGTTTTCTTCATGTAGGGTTTACCAGGCGCTTATGGCCAAAAAGGAGTCAGTGGTCTAAAGGTATGATCAAAACTTGTGCAACAATATTGAGTAACATTACTAGTATTAATCACAAATATTTCTACCATTTCTATCACTTTCTTAGTAAAATAAACTGTTTTTCTCTTTTTGTCTCCAGGGTATCACAGGTGATCCAGGTGTTGTAGGACTGATGGGGTCTCCAGGGAAACAAGTGAGTTTGAATCGAGTTGAAACACGTCCGTTGTGTCACAATAAAGTTAATTTAACTGTAATGTAAAAGCACATTAATCTGCTAAATACTATTTTATTTGGTTCCAGGTATTTTAAGAATTGGGAAATTTCCTCAACTCACGAAATACTCAATAATCAATCAAGTTTCACTAACAAGATAAAAACGATGCCACTGACGTATATGTTTTCTGAGGCTCTGATAATTATTTGATGTCTTATCTGTTTCCAGGGCGAGCGTGGCGAGCAGGGAGAGGTGGGACCTGTCGGACCCCGAGGAGGACCAGTGAGTCAGCTGCATCTACATTTCACTTTTTTCTCCCTTATACAGGAAGTATATTGTTAGTCCCGCCCTCCTCCGCTTCACTTCCTGCCCCAGCCCTTGTCACTCATCCTGATGATGGTGTCCCAAAAGCCTCCCAGATCTGAATGCCCTCTGTCTTTCTAACCCTGAGGCCAACCATCACTGCTGGCCACGCCCATATAACACACCCACAGGACAGGATTCACTTACAGGCAGGAGATTTTTAATGCAGAAGGTTGCAGGTTATTGGTTATTGGTTATTGTAGCCTGTGTAAACCCGGTGAAAGTCTGATAATAAGACCAAAGTGAGGGCTGAATGAGGTCCAATCACATAACTGATCCTGTCATAAAGTCTAATCTGTTTGTTTCGATTTCTCATACAATAAAACAGATAAACAGATGCCTCTAACTGTCCAGAAGTCAATTCACTGGCACAGAAAACACAGCATGACAGAGTTTTGTGTTTTTAATGTGCGTAACTATTGTTGAGTTTGTGTTTTGTATTGTCCTCTTGTGTATTTGTTGTTGAGTTTTATGTATTTTAAAGGCCCATCTAGGGACGAGCATTGCAAATCAGCTTAGGCTATAAATGCTGTTGATTTATGCTTCATACGTGTCCCTGTACAAATAAAATAAAATAGAAACTGTCAGATAAAGGCCATAAAATACACTTTCAGTTCCTCTTAAGTTGTTAATAAAATCATTTCCTGGATCACCTGGTCAGATTATCACATTACTAATAACTATCTAATGTGGAGTGAAACACGTTTTTTACTAACTTTTGCTAACCAAACCTCTGGATTTAAAATACTTTGATACATTTAGGCATCTATTTGTGTTTTCCATCCGGATTTAATTGCTTCTTTTCTCTTTTTTAGGGTGGACGAGGAGAGCGAGGACATGACGGGCCTGCAGGATTATTGGGAGCCAGGGTAAGACCCGAGGGTCTGTCTAATATCAACCATAAAGTCTCATGCAACACTTTGTCACCACACCGATGACCGACACATCCAGGAAGTCACGCTGTACAGGCGGAGGTGAACGGAGAGTTTGGCCAGAGGTTTTACAGTTACTGTGGGACAAAGATGAACCTTCAACAACAGCTGGAAACAGAGATCATTCAGGGTTTGATTCCCAGTAGAAGAGAGAGTCAAACAGCGTTGAGTGTTACAGGTCAAAGTTCAAACAGTTTGAACAAAGCAAGATCAACTCCAGACTTCCTCATGCGTCTTCAGTCCAGTTCATGTGGGAGCAACACATAATGATAATAATAATACACTAATAATTATGTTGGATGGTGAGCAACACAAAGAAGACGAGGTGACTAAAAGGACAAGATAAGTAGAAGAGGACGGGCTCTTCATTTCAGATGAAACAAATGTAAACAAGAAACAAAAGCAAATATACAAACAAGTAAAAATATTCAAAGAAAGAAAGAATGTATTTCAAAAACTATAGAAAAACTGTTTAGAAAGTGTTCAATCCAGCCAACTTTATCTCAATATGTAAGACACCTTCTTTATCCACTTTTTCCACATACAAAAACATATCTTATGTACATGTAATATTTACATTTATTATCGCAAGGAATAGAAAGAAACAGAACAAACAAACAAAACACGCAAAATAAAAGAAAAAATAGATCACACCGCTTCAATTACAAATCACGGACTTCTTCTTATTGAAATAGTCTATAAAAGGCTGCAATATCAAATAGAACAGATTCACCTTCCCTCATCACATCTTTCAACCCACTTAAAACTGCGAACACAGGATTTGGGATCAACTGTCTTTCTCTTTTTGTTTGTTATAAATGATAACTGGATTGCTACCATTATTAAAATGTAATTAATTATCACTTAGTCAAATCCCTTCCTTTTTTGGTAAAACTAATGAAACCTGAGAGGAAAACAACAGGATTATGGTAATACTGGATGGAAATATATTCAGATGAAGCTAAATTCAGTCAGGCTGAAAATATGAAAACATAATAAGCTCCTAGATGTGACTGACAGTTAGCTGAACTCGCCTCTGCAGACCTCAGCTCTATCAAACCCGGAGATCAGAGCCCCGAAACACAAAGCGAGCGATCGGTGTTCATAAATACCATCTCCCGTCCTGAACGTATTATTCAACACGAGGATCATTCACCAAGATAAACCTTGTATCTGGGAACTGAAGCCTTGTGTCGTGCTTTTATTCAAGAGTGGCAGGGTCTTTATGAACTTCTGTCCCTGCAGTTAAGTCTCTAATCCGCCGGTGAGGGGGCATGAATGGCCCCTTGTTACAGAAATCTGAAGGCCCAAGGGGGGTTTTTTCTGCAGCTCAGGGGGGATTCAGGACAGGAAAAGAAGCTGAGAAGCCCTGAAAGACCTCTCTGTTCCCCAGGAATGCCTGAAACCCGTCAGCCCACTGTACACCACAATCAGTGCCCACACACACCCAGAAACATGTGAGGGAGTGTGGATGGTTGGATGGTTGGGGGGCTCTTTGGGACCTTCCAGACTCACCTTTCACATGATGTGAAGCTGGAAATGTTTTTTGTTTTTTTCTGTAGATGTGGTCAGGTTAAGGTGGGGGAGGTAACTTCTCTAAGCTTCACACAGTCGGCCTTATGTTGTGATTCTGAGTGTGCATGAGCGTGTGCATTCAGTGCATTTAACAGTTTATTTTTGTGTGTGTGTGTGTGTGTTTTAACAGGGAAGCAAAGGGGATCCGGGCCTTCCTGGACTTCCTGGACCTGCTGGTTATCGTGGCCAGAAGGGCGACAGGGTAAGAGACACAACGTGACACGAGATGAATACACACATTCACTTGTGAGTCAGCAGGTTCTAATCAATGCGCTTTGTCGTTTATATCATGAGCTTGTTTTCAGGGGTCCCCCGGCTCAGATCATAGAAATGCTTTTGCAAATGAATCCAGTCTGGTTAAAACGCCTCACTGTAGTTAAAGTCCCATACTGACGCTATATTGTTGTTTTTGGTGATTTGGCCGGGAGGAGTCATACAGGTATAAATGGTCCCCATCAAAGGGTGGGGGTCCTGCGTGGTCTGCATTCAGCCACACAGAGCAGAGAGGAAGTCCAATCGGCCAATCACCTGCAGTGAATTTGAAGATTTGAAGAATCCTCACGATATAGAAACCTGAGTCATCAGCAGCAGCAGATCTGCAGCCTCGTGTTCGGATTATCCCAAAAAAACACTTTAAATTCAACCATTAAGAAAAAGAAAAAATAATTCTTTGATCGAACATAAATAAATGAAGACCAGGTTCCCTTCTGATGAATATTTATAGTTCAAACAGTTTTGTGAGGTAGTTTTACATTTAAGAGCCTCACGTCTTGTTTAGCTTAAAGCTGATATAATCAATATTTCTATACTATCAATCAAACGTGTCTCTGATATTGATGAACCATCAGAGAGTATCACCTGAATCTGCAGATCCCCATCATGTTCTGCTCTGTAACTGCTGGATGTTGTTAATAAGCAGCTCATCAAATCAACTTCGCAGCTGACGACATGTCACGACGTGATGTTGTTTCTGCTGCCTCCAAGTGGCCAAGAAAAATACAGCTATTGATCAAATCCAAGTCAGCAAGACCTCAGAGTCTCAGCTCTGAAAGGATAAAGTAAAGTTCAATCAGACTGAACAAAGCAGGATCAAATCTAGACCAAGGTTATGAAAAAAGTCAGAAATCAGCAACTTAACTTTACAAATATCTGTAACACAAGGCTTTACTATATTATGTTATTAGTATAAGAACTGGTGCTACAGATTTATTCGTTTGGAAATATTAAACAGTTTCAGATGATCATTATGTTCTTTTATTCTCAGGGTGCAGTCGGCCTCGATGGTCCAAACGGAGAGCAGGTGTGTTTCATACGTTGTGATGTTACTCTTGCTATTAAACCTCAGCTACAGATTACAGAGTGTTGAGTCGGAGCACATTAAGAGCCAAACGTCTGCCATGCCTCTTTATTTCAGGGATCTGCAGGTGCTGAAGGAACTCCAGGAGAGATCGGAGACCTGGTGAGTGATCGACGGCTGAAACGCCTGCTTTTCATCCAAAAGAAATCAGTGTGAAACCACGAGGCTGAATACGTAGTTCTGGAAAGTGTGAAAAAGAGAGCGTTTTACTCTGCAGCATCGCAGTTTCTACAACTTTCTGCAAACTATTATTTACACATCTTTTCTCTTACAGGGAGATCAAGGAGAACCAGGAGAGAAAGGATCGGTACGTTCACCTAAACAAAGCATCATAACCGCATCACAACACATGTCCCTGATCTGACAGCCAAACGAGAGAATACATTAGACGTTTAGAGTTACTGGTCCTGAATGTTAGTGTCTATCTGCTGCTGTTGATTACAGACAGGCCCACCAGGAGAGACCGGAAATAAAGGACCCGAGGGCGGCCGAGGACAGCAAGGGAAAGAGGGCAAGCCGGGCCAACCTGGACCACGCGGCATGCAGGGCGACATGGGGGTACCGGGCCTGCCGGGGGCACAGGGACCAGCGGTGAGCTCCGCGTTGCATGTGATATTTACCCATAACAATGCTGTATTCACGACGTATGGCTCATCGCTGTCAACAATCTTTGTTTGTTCAGGGAAAATCACCAACAGATACACGCATCAAACAAGTCTGCATGAGGGTAATGCAAGGTAAGTGTTTGTCAACTTCTTACCAAACTCACTCAGATAGTTTCTTTTTTGAATGACCATGAAGTGTTTTGTCAGTGGTGAATCCTTATTTATGTAATATGTGACAAGTTGGAACACGCTGATATATCGTATATATATATATATATATATTGTGATACTATCAGACAGTAGAAAAGTATTCCATGTTTAAAGTTAAATGTAAGGGGAAGAGCTTAACAGTGCTTAAACTTAGTTTTGTTGGTGATTAATTCAACAATCCCTGACTTTGTGAACATTTCCCACGCTGTGTAAGGACACTGTGACGGATTAAAGGGTCACCCAAAATACAGAAACACATTTTTTCTCACTTAATATAACTGATAGGTAAGAACGTAGTTTTGGTTTTAGTTGTATCTCTGAGATTTCTGCACTCTCGGCGCTCACAGAGACCGTGTTACTCTGGATAATACACTACTTCCTCTATGAAAGCCGTAAACTTTCATGGACTGAGTCTTTAAAGTTGCTCTGGACGTGATCCATCTCATAAATAAAAATGTCAAACATGTCCTCCTGTGTCACAGAGCAGCTGGCCCAGCTAGCAGCTAGCCTTAGCAGGCCTGAGTCAGGCATCTCTGGGCTGCCCGGTCCTCCCGGCCCGCCTGGACCTCCAGGCCCCACCGGAGAGAACGGTTTCCCCGGGCACACCGGATCGCGAGGACTGCCCGGGCTGAAGGGTCCGGCTGGGGTAATGGGTCGCAAAGGAGTCAAAGGTGAGATCCAGATTAGCAGTTCTACAACCACAGTGATGCCGCAGTGACCCACTTCCCCCTCAGGGACCAATCAAGTTCATCGTAATGTTAATGAGGAAGCAGATGAGCTTGACCTTCAGCTAAATATATAACTCCAATTACGTGTAGGCTCTCCGTGATGATTATGTTTCCTCTCTGCAGGCGACCAGGGTGACAGAGGGGACAGAGGACCCACAGCGAGAGGACCCAAAGGAGAACCAGGAGCCCCCGGGCTAACAGGTACATGACTAAGATATCTATTATCTAAGAGATCAATCTCCTGACTCTGGTGCATCAAACGATCAGCGTTATTCAATGGACGGCATGTCAGTGCCAAACTGTCATTTTCAAAATGATTCAAAATGTCATGACGTGAAACAGGAGCATCATTGATCATCAGCTCATGTCATCATAAATCCAGATGTATGTCCTAAAATGGTTCATACTGACATATCCATCCATCACTGTATATGAGCGCACATCTGAAGCTGAGTACTGGCTTTCTACTTTTCAGTAAAGTCCTGATACGATTCCTTTCCGCCATTGATACCAAATCCTTACTTTGAAAAATAGAAACATCTTTTGAGGCAAAGTCCTCAAATGTTCAGTGTTGTATAAACACGAGCCGCCGTACTAGAACTTTGATTTGAATCAGGATCCGTCGGATCAAAGATGAAGTAAACAAGAGTACAAATACAATTTACTGAGATGGTGTGACTGATTAATATGGATGGTTATGTGCTTACAGAAGTAAACAAAACTGGAAATCCCTTTTTCAGATTAAGGAGAGGTTCTGAACAAGGAAGTAATCTGTAATCTACATCTGAGTATTGATTATTTTATTGATGATAGATGCAGAAGCTAGAGAGCAGAACTGTGAACTTCCTCAAACAGTATTTTTACATCCTCCAAGGCCTCTTACAGACTAAAGAACTAAAGAATCCATGTTTAACGTCTCCTCTCAGGCGAACCCGGTCGACCGGCTTACGGCAAAGACGGTCGTGACGGAGAGAGGGGACCCCGCGGTGTTCCCGGTGCATCCGGCGTTCCCGGGCCTCCCGGTCCCGCCGGTTTGAACGGTTACTGCGAGTCGTCACAGTGCGTCCTGCCCATGGTGGCGTCGCCGGTTTCCGCAAAGGACTCCGGCATGAAGGGCCCCAGTGAGATGTGAAGAGGGGCCGGAGCGGCAAACTGAGAGACTGGAGGAGAAACCAGAACTCCGTGGAAGATTTATCCATCTGGGTTTTGTCTTTTCTTTTTTTTTTTTTTTTTTTTTAAATTTGGTCCTCTCATTTGGAAAATAATTTCGTTCTCTTGACGCCATCTTTGTGGTTATAAAGGTGGACACTGAACAGCACACCTCACCTTTTGAAACTCCTTTACATGAAAAGTTTCATTTTACCTCAGTTCTGCCATCTCTGTACTGTCAAATTTGAGAAATTGAGAACTCGCTGAATATGTACAAACCCACCAGCCCCATTTCTATCCAAGCAACACCGAGGTCGCCTGAAGGTTCTTCTGTTTGTTTATGTAAATGTGTCAATATGCAAATTATACTGCTGGATGACGTACATGCTGTTTGTGAGTATCTTTGTTGTTTATCCACTTAAAGCGCCCTCCCCTCCTCCCCCGTGCCTTTTCCTCTAAATGTAGGGTATGTTTGATAATTTCTGTCATGACGGCTGTTGTTTTTGTGATTGGGGGGTGGCGACGTGTGAAAACCTCTCTGGCAGTTTTATATGACTTCTTATTTATTATATCAAGGTTCAAAGTGACATCTTCGAGTTGTACAAAGGAGGAAATAAACACATTTTGATAACCTCTTGCATGTTTTGTATGGACGAGTACGGCCAAAAACAACCAGGACTGAATTGAATTAAAACTGAATTCCTATAATCAACAGCTTTAAGACGCCTACAAACCAAACCTGACGATCCTGGTGTGAAGATAAAACATGCCAGAAGTTTATAGATCGAAGCGGCCTTTAAATTAATTTAATATTTCCTATGAAGTCTTGTCAGGGGGAAAGAGCCTCATGAAACATGTTTGTTTCTAGTGTAATAACTGAATTCAGTTCAGTTAGATTAGATTCTCTCAGAAGATTCAGTGCTTCCAAAATATATAAAAGAAAGAAAGTTAACAGAATTCAGAATAATTAAAAGACATTTAAACCTGAAACCAAGGCACTGCAATACCAGTAACATTTTACGGGTCATTTTCACAGTAACTTTAAGCCTCAAACAGCAGCAGCTCAATGCGTCTTTCTGATAGTTTACAACAATTTTACATGTGAAATGTGCATCAGGCGAACAGCAGGAAGATGTGGGGATGTATGTTTAAAAACGACCACAAGGGGGAAAACCACACCATCATCTTCATCAGTTAGAGAAGGTGTTTTAGTACATGCTACAACGCTGCTGTTCCTGGTGTTAGTTTACAAGCTGCTGTTCTGCTTTTTTCTGCTTGTTTTCTGAATGAAACTTCGACCTCGAGGCACATTTTAAAACCACGATGTGGATCGAACACCTGACACACGACACCTGGATCACTTTCCAGCAGGATGTCAGGTGGCCGACGTTTGAAGAGGTTTTCTCAACATTTCTAGGATCATGTGACTGAAGGACACAATGCAGAGGGAGGGGTCATGTGGACGGAGCTGAATACTGGTGATTCATAATATCAACCCGTTTTGTTTTATAAAATCATTACTTTTAAGATCTTTTGGTCAAACTACTTTACAAAAACACTTTCCCCACAACCATAATAATAATAATAATAATTCATAAGCACTGAAAAAACCACCACTGACTATTTTCTTTGTTGTTTTTCAGTGTATCATTTAATGTACTCTCACAAGTTGGTGAACAGGTACAACTTTGTCGCTCACGGTACTAAATCACACATCCATTGATAGTATAAATAGCCAACCTAATAATAATAGTACACATTTTTTCAAATACATAAAATCATCAAGTATCCAAGTCTTAAGTTACGGACATCAAATAAAAAGGCATACAAAATATCGCAGACGTTGGAAGTCCAGTTTGAAGCAAAAAAAGAAAACAAAAACTGAAAACAAAATATCACATTTTGGACATGGCAGTTAATTAGTAAACAGAAGGTTTGATAGAGAAAAGAAACAAATACGAGTTCCTAGACTTTCAATTGACAAATATTGCAACAATTAAGCATTTTATATTAAAAAATAGTTACTGAAAGGGCATAAGTGAGTGTAAGACTTCCTGCACGAGACAAAGGCAACGATTTCTTTTTTTTTGTTGTTGTTGTTGTTGTTGTTCCGAGTAGAAAAATGAAACACCTTTTCCCAAATGCCAGCGGGAGTCGACTCCCGCCTCGGTTGCCTTTGTTCCACTTCGATTGTAAGGCATTTATGGATGAACCATCTGATTTGAAGGAAGGCATACCTCTTTCTAGTCTTGAAATGAAACCCTAAAATTGAACGGGGTACGTAATCCTCACGTGAAATTAAAAATGTCTGTCTTATTTTATTTATTTATTTTTTTTTTTTAGCACATTCTCAATGTAACCGTACTGGCCAATCAAAATCTTTGGGATGCGTTTGCAGAAAACAATTAATCCAACATCTTACAATGATACACGACTCAGCGCTGCCCTATCCAATTTTTTTTTTTTCCGGGCACATGACGAGAAAACACGGTGATTCCGGTTCACACAACTCGTTTTTCTTTTTTTCTTTTTTTTTTTGACACTTGATTTTGAACCTGGAGCGGGAAAAGGGACAGTTAAATTACCGAGCATGGTTTTCCAAAGTAAAATACTTCAACACAATGACTAAGAAAACAAGCCTGCCAGGTAATAAGCTAGCGAGGTCGAACCGAACTCTTCTGTTGTGGGGTGGGGGGGTTGGCGTGGCTCAGGGTTTGGCTCTACTGGATGCAGCAGTTATTGCGATGGCCGTTGGAATCTTTGAAGCGCAGGCGCATCTTTGGACGATATTTCTCCAGGTAGAACAGCTGCTTGCTGTTGAACGCTCCTCGACGCTTCCTGGAAGAAACAGCGGGACGTGAGTTCACCTCAGATCTTCATCATTGTCTCTAAAACATCAGCTGGCCGAGACCACAAAGTCATTTCACATCTATGCATTTACCCTTCGACATCTCCAGGAACACTAGAACACTTAGGGAAATTTGCAACTTCGTGGTAATGTTGAATTTTCATGATTTGATTGACCAATGTGATAAAAGTGCTGCAGACATTTCTGTATGTTTATTTTGTCCACTTCTCAGTTGCTTTTCCAGCATATTATTATCAAAATATCTAATTACTTATATTATTATAACAGATTTGATCTGTATCGTTCTCCCTTTATTATAATATGCAGCCATTTAAAACTAAATGGCCAAAAATTGTTTATTATTTCAAAGCGAGCGTGTGGGACCTAAAAACACTTCAAACAATGACACATCACATACTTTAAGCACTCCATCCACTCCTCCCACTGAATCACTCTCATCTCCCCATCGGATATTTCAGCTATTTACAGTTATGACTCATCGCTCGCTGCTTTATGACCCACACAAACGTTGACTTTCTATGAGAAGCGCGTCTCTCTGGTCAAACACACTGCCCGTTTGAAGGAGCGCGGGGGTCTCCATCACAGAGTTTGTCCACCAGAGAGCGCTGACAACGGTTACATGTGCAGCTCAGAACATATCCTGGTCCCAACAACCAAATATGACCACATTTAAGTGTGTTCACGTTTAGTTAAAGAATATTTGGTATATTACCGCAGTTTGATTCCAGCCAATAACCTCTCTCTCTACACCGTCTTATCCAACAAATACAATATTTACAGATATTATCAGAGTTTTTAAATGATTCAGTGTGTATCTGCCTCACAAATCCACTTTCAGTCAGGCGTTACTTATAATGCTGTTTGTTTATTTATAATGCTGTGATATGGAGAATCACCAGGAGGCTGTGGACTTACTGTCGAATGAACTGGACAGCATCTTCGTATTTCATCCCACATTCGATCAACGCGAGCGCGACCAGAACAGGAGCTCTGCGGGGGAAGGAAGTGAGACATTAGGGAGTGGACGCTCAGCCTTTTCTGAATCTCAGACCAGTTTAAAGAAGACAGGTCCTGTTCGACGGGTTGTCTGAACTAAACAAACACACATGTGGGACAAAATGGTTGTGATTTCATGAGTCGTGTACGGCAACGTAAACAAAATGTGTTCATGTGACCGCTTCGCATTTTTGAAATGTGTCATCACTGAATAAAAGAAATCTATACCAATATCTCTGATTATCACCATCTAATTGTATATATACACACATTAAAATGAAACAGTATTGACGTTTGTGTTAAAGTAATGGCTTCTAATGACTTTTTTCATACTTGCACAATGCTGAAAGCTTCTGTGTCTAGTGCTAAAACTGTTCTTTTTAATTAATGATTAATCATTTAGTCTACTAAATATCATTAAGACAGACATTAATGTTTTCGCCGGACCACAAATCCATAAACCAAAATATATTCAATTCACAATGACACAAAACAGAGAAAAGCAGCAAATTCTCACATTTGAGAAGCAGGAAAGAGAATGTTTGACATTTTAAAATAATAAATGATTGTTGTTTTCTCTCAATCAACTACAAAATAATACTTTCTGCACTAACTTTTCCTGCATCAGAGAACGTACAAACAGAAGGAAGTGTCAGATTTATTTGCCACATCCCGACCACCAGAAATCACGTGTAAGACATAATCCCGTATGATAAGAACATAAGACTTTAATCTCTCACCTTCCCAACCCTGCCACACAGTGGACCGCGATGCAGCAGCCGGGCTCCTCCCTGAACTTCAGCTTCAGCAGGTTCAGCCAATCGTCCACGATCTGGTTGGAGGGAGGAGCTCCATCGTCAAACGGCCAATCCTGGTAAAGAAGAAGGGGAAGGGGGAAATGATGTCATCGGTCCAGTTTCTCAGAAACCAAAACAAAGGAAGTAAGAGGGCTGAACCAGCTGCTGGGAAACAAAAATGTTGTTGTAGGGAGGGGACGGTCAGTATCAGTGACTTCATCTTATTGGTGATTACACATGAAGGTTTTTTAAAATGACCTACTTAATGTAATTAGTGATATAATGTAAAATACTTAAGACACAAAATCTTTGGTTTGTGTGTTGCAGACTCTCTTCAAAGCCAAAAAGCTGCTGGCTGACATAATTGATTAATTGCTTCTGTTTAGATAATAAATTCATAGTTATAGTTATAAAGAAAACAGTTGTTGGTTCCAGCTACTCAATGTGAGGATTAGCTTTTATATGACTGTAAATTGAATATCTTTGGGTTTTAAATGTGCATGGAACAAAAAAAAAGCAGTCTGAACATGTCAATTTGGATCATTTTTCATAATTTTCTGACATCTTATAGATGAATCCACTCGTTTATATCTGCTTCACTTCCCAATCCATCTTTAAACAGTGGATGGTTTTGATGTGTATAGAAAGAACTGATCATCTTAACTTTTATGATTGGGCTGCTTGTTGTTTTTAGCGCTAAAACAAGCAAAAAACGACATTCAGTTTGGTTTGATGCATCGACAGTCATGAAGGAGTCGGAGGCTTGAACTCACCAGAACTTGGATTCCCTCTTTCACCACCAGGGTGGCATCATACGTGGCCTCACAAACTCTCACGACGGTGGTCACTCCATACTTCTTCAGCTCCTGTAAAAATAGGTCACATGATTTATTAGAAGGAAAAAAACAACTCGTGGAGTGGAACAGGAAAGCTATCTCAAACATAATGTCAGTACACAAACAATAAAACTTGATTTAAAGTCTCATGTGTGTCCTCTTGTGTTTCATTATCTTCCATTACGGTTGTCACTTTCAAAATATTCCCACGCACATTATGTTTGTCGAATCTGACTGAATAAATGACACTGAGGCTCACCTCGATGAACTTGTTCAGGGTGGCGTTGGTGGGATTGTGGGTAATCAGGAACCTCATGTTTTTGTAGGTGATCTCCACAGGGGCCGGTCTGTTCATGCGAGCCATTGTGACAACGTAAAAAAATAACAGAAGCCAAAAGTCTTCCACAGAGTAAAAACACTAATGTAAACACTTAGTTAAACTCGGAGGGAATGTCAAACAAAAACGTCCAACGAGCTTCCAGAAACCCAGAAACTGAAATCCTCCAGTCTTCTTCGAGGTTGGCAAGGCTAAACAAAAACGAAGGCTGCGACGGGAAAATGGGGAAATTTGGAGAGTTAGCGGCCGAAAAAGGGCGGACAATCAGAGAAATAACTCAAAACCCTCTCCTCTGGAAAAACAAAAGAAAAGGAAGGAGAAAAACAAGGCTGGTTCCACCTTGATTCAGGCCAGGCGGAAGCCGACGAGGGCAGTGTGCAGCGGGTGAAGTTACCCCATCCAGGCCGAGTTGTCGCTGGTTCTGGGAGGCGTCCCGGTCCTGCCAACTTTCCGGGGTCCCTCCTGTGGCTCAAGTGCGTCGGATCGATGGCGAGTTTGGCTGTTCACTCGTCTGCATAGGCAGCGTGCTGAGCCTGGCAGTAGTCCCCACTGCCCTTCAGAAACTCCATAAATGTGTGACCCAGAACACCACAGAACTGCTGCAGGACACAGAGGGGGACAAGGAGGAAGAGGAGGCTTTTATGAGATCTTTATTTTACAACAAGTTCAAGAACACACTAATAGTGAGTATGAATACTAAGCTCTCACGCTGAATTACTTGACTGACAGAATTACAATGATCTTAATATTCAAGTCAGGGCTGCAACTGACGATTATTTTCATTAACCTGATTCATTTCTTAATTAATTGTTTGGTCTAAAGACGTCGGCAAATCGTGAAAAATGAAATTCAAAAGTTCCCAAAGTCCATGGTGACATTTTCAAATATCTTATTTTGTCCGACCAACAGCTCAAAACCCAAAGACATTAAATTTACTATGATGGATGAGTAAGAAAACCAGAAATGGTTCACATTTGTGATTTGTTTGGCGTTTTTGCTACATTTTCTTTTACCGATTAACTTTGTCAATCACCTAATTGGTGCAGCTTCAATTCAATTAAAGTTTGAAAGTCAATTATCAAACAAAAACACTAAATATGTCCTTGTTACAGCTTTAGAAATGTGAGGTTATGACTGCTACACCAGCATGTTAGACTCTCAGAACTTGTGACGGACATTTGTCATTATTTATGACATTTTACGCAACGAAACAACAGACTCAACATTAACCACAATCATTTAGCTGCTGCCCAACTCATGTTGCTGACGTTGGAGAAACTCAACAGCAGGAGAAAAATAAATGCGTTGAGATTTCTGTATTGTCACACAGTTGCATCATACACACCGCAGAGACTCCTTTCTGCACACTTATGAGCAACATCACTGTAACTCAATATCGGCCCAGATTCTGAATCCTATTCCTCCTTCAAACTCCTGCCGATTCCTTCCAGAGCTGCTATTTTACATTAATGTTAATATCTCACAAGAAGAGATCAACCACAGAAGAAGCAGAGACCAAACACAGAGCAGACTTCAGCGCAAGTCACTCCTGCTTTCGTGCACGGCCATCACACAACCCTCCCAGGAATAAGACATAATAATAATAATAATAATAATAATAATAATAAGCTCTCTTTGCTTATATTTTTCTTTATGTTTACACCTATTACACTGAAACAGGTGGTTTCCACTTTTAGAACAATTTTCTGAACAATTAAAAATGTGACATCACACAAAGCTACACATTTAAACTCCTGTGTGTGTGGTATTGAACCAGTAAAGCAAGGCACTACCCACTTATCCCCCTTAGCCAGGGTGTGGGGTTTGAGTCCCATACTGAACTGGTGTAGATTTAAAAAAAAAAAAAAAAAAAAAAAAAGGAGCCTCCAAGAAAACACGAGATATAAAGCATCACAGCAGGGCCAGTGATGAAGATCTCCATGTGAGCATGTTATATAAAGTCACACTGCAGTGCTGTGTAACATCCTACCTAATGGCTGCTGGTGCACAATAGGAAGGATGTGTCATTTGTGACATCTAGGTCATATCAGTGAAAGCTGAGCTCACCATGAGGCCTTCAGCTGGCCTTTAAAACACACACACACACACACACTGTTATTATCATCAGCATCGTCATAAATCTGACTCACAAATGGTTTCACTGCCATTTAGTTCCTAATGTTTTTGCCCTTTACACCCTTAAGAAGGGTGTAATACCTGAAGGACCCACTTACTGGGAATGTTTCTGTCCGGTTTATGCTCCAAATACTAAAACCTAAGCTGTTCAAGTATGCTTTGTTAATCCGGTATTTTCCGGCTGAAAAACTGCATTTGGTAGAAAACGTTGCATAGTGAAGAAAAGGGAGATGAAGCGAGTGAGAGGGAGGTGATATTTAAAGAAGACAGGAGCGGAGATGTAAACAGATGATGCGTTATTGTGCGTTACGTTACAAGGTTGTAAAGTGTCCTTTGTGTGAGGATCGACCGGGCGCCATCATATAGCGTTAGAGGCCTATAGGCAGCGTCAGGAGCCGAGAGACGGCCGAGCTACACGCCGCTCTCAGGCCGCAAACACGACGCCTCGTTAGAGCAGCAGGCGGGCGGTGCGTGAGGGAAACCGCAAAGAAAATGTCATTTACACCGTCGAGCCGTTTCACAGAAAAATGCGTCGATTTTATCCGACAGAAACTTCCGAGTGACTCGCGAGGAACCGGCCCCGCGCTGCTGCGCATCCAACAGCCGCTTCCTCACCGCGACGAACAGGCGCACAAAGCGTCCATTAACGTTAACGGTTCAATAACCGGGACGAGCGCCCAGTTCGGTCAATCCACGTTACAGCTAACGGAGAGGTTTGATGCTGAGCGCCAGAGTCGCCGGGAGATGTTCACACCGGGTTCGCGACGAGCAGGCCGTGATTTCACCGAAGAAACGTGAAGGCCAGCTGGTAACGATAACGTACTGATTTACAACACAAACCGACAGGAATGAAAACGGAAAACAAAATGGCAGCCGCAAAAGACAGGTTACTTACTGGGATATGCTTACTCATTGAAGATTGTAGCTTAATCATACAGCCGGTCCCCAGAAAAAGGTAAAAATGTAAAACGGCTCTCCACCATACAGTCCGGTGCTGTTTCTCCGAGCGGAGCCGAAGTCTCCTGGTCCGCTGCGACGACCCTGTCAGCCCGGGAAGAAAGACGAGCCCCACTTCCTGTCACACCTTTCAAAATAAAACACACCCCACTCTGTGGCAGTGCTACAGCTCCCTTTGCAAACATTAGTTTGTTGTTTCTCGCTTCTCCAGTGTGATGATCTGTAGGTTTGCTCAGTTTTATTTAATTGCAAATTGAATGTCTTTGGGGTTTGTACAACATGGGCATTTGTCCCTGTTTTCTAAAACTTAATTGACTAAACTATAACGCAAACCAAATAATAATATATAATATAATATAATAATAATAATTGGCAGATTAATCAACAGTCAGAATAATAGCATTAATTGCATGTTGTAGCTACCATTAAGGAGAGGGGGACTGGGGATTAAAAATACAATTTTGAATTCAGTAACACTGGCAAATGGGGAAATAAAGGATAAACTTTAAGCTTTTCTTTTCTTTTCTTTCTTGTTCTACTCGGTGCACAATTTATTTAAACTTTTGCACACAGACACGTGTTTTTGAAGGTATGTAGAAGTATAAATTATAATCCCATGAAGTCTTTTGGTTTCGTAAATTACCAGAAGATGTCTGGTTACATTTTGGTGCTTGATGCATAGTGTTGTCTTGTAATCCCACATAGGAAATAAGAATGAATTAAGTAGTTACAACAGGGCTGTAGCCAGGATTTTAGAAATACTGAGTTCATGACTCCCAGTTCCCCCAACGCACCCCTTACCCCCCCACAGAAAAGCCTGACCAGACACAAAAACAGTCACCAATTTCCTATTGTTATTTGCAATTTTCATATTTAATTATTCCGTTAATTATAAGATTATAGTTTCTGGGAATTTGTGAATGAATTCCCTGTATGAGGATCTAAATGTTTATACACACTGCCATTCAAACTAATGGAGAAACAAAGACTCCTTTATTTGTTATCGGCCTAAAAGTAGTCAAATAGAAACATATAGGGCATAAAAATACCGGAAACAGCCTTTAAAATACCAATAATGTGTGAGTTTTTAATTGTTGAATTCAAGTCCCTCCAGGCTGCTTATGACATGATGAAGAACAAGATGATGAAGAGGAAGAACTTGGGACTGTTATGAATGAGTGACTGTGTAGTCCACCATCAATATTAGGCCAATATGGTCCTAAACATACTGCTGCATGAGATGTAAAATAATTATATGTTGATTAATTATAAGTGTCAACCCTTCAATTATCAGACAAAAGATAAACTGTCTTGTTCTTAGATTGAACTTCACACCAGAGCCGGTCCGACCGTTTCCATCAGCCTGCAGGTTGTTCTCCAAAGAGGTGCACTGAAGTTCATACAGAGTTTTACCACCAACACGTGACAAAACTGGATCCACAGGGTTTTACCAAAACAACAACATGTTGACAGAGTTCAGTATTGTAGGTTGGACTCCTGCTCGAAAGCATTTACGTGGTCATGTTTGAGAAATAGTGAGAATGGAGAATATTTAATGTTTGTCGGATATCTGAGACTTTAATTCTTAACCATGATTTTACACTTTTAAAGCTGTCTTATATTAATGCTCATCTCACAACAATTGATATACTATATATTCGATATATTCAAATACGTTTAATTGTGTTTAATTTAAGAATTAAATTATTTTAAAGTATTTAGATTTTTTCTTAAATTCCCTGCAAGTCTTTGTGTTCTCATGAATGAAACAATAAAACCTTTGATGACGTTCCCTTTAAGCTGAATTTTGAAAAGGACTTCCGGTTCTTCCTGTGTTGCATTGTCTCTAGCTTGACGCAGCTCTTTAAACCCCACCCTGAAAATGTGAGGCGTCTTTCTGCTCAGACATCTCTCTGCCTCCATGCTGCACAGGTCAGGTGGTGCCCGCCGAGGCCTGACTGGAGCCACATGTGGACAGAGGCCCCCAGAAATCATCCAGGATTCATCCAGGATTATAGAGCACACACACACACACACACACACACAAATTAAATACAAATAAACATATCACTTCTTGTCATCCTTCGTGGTATCTAGCCATGCATGCATCCTGAGTAACATTTCTGTTGAGTTTTTAAAAAGTAATTTTTCAGTATAGATAGCATCTTAATTTATGGTATACTCAATTCTATATTACATATTTTATATATTTCAGGTTATAATAATGTTTTTGGACATATCAATTGAGACACTGTTGATGGATTTAAATTAAAATACTTGGCAGAAATTACTCTCCAATCGTCACATTGATCCACAAAAAAATAAATAAATGAAATAAAAAATGAAACTCTCTGCATTGCTAGAAACGTGCAATTTGAAGTTGGCGTGTTTGTGTGTCTTCGCAGCCTCTGATCACATGCAGGTCTATTATCATTAACCGGCACGTTAAAGTGGACGCAGAGGAGCTGATTTCTGAGGCGATTAAGTGCTAATTAAGTTCACTTTATCAGGCCGTTTGATGATTAATTCCCAAGTCATCAGAGTTGAGGTCGGAGTTGAGTCACAAGTCATTAGAACTGGAGATTCAGTCCAATGAGTACCTGATACACGCCTGTAATAGTGCAATGGAAATGCAGTAGCAGTACTTGGAGTATATTAGCAGGTAGAAGTCATCGTTTACTAAATAAATATAAGTATTTAACAAATTTCAAATAAAGCCTTAATCATTACCACTTTGTAATAAGATGTACTTCATGGTTCTAAGTTGTAACAAATGGCTTTATTAATGGTGATTAAATAATTCATTAACATTTTGCTAATTTATTAGCAATAAGCCATTAATAAAGTCACATTTTATTTTACAGGTCTGTAATTTTCTGTAGTGTTCCTGGAAAGAACGTTAACTGCTAGCATAACCTCAGCTATACATCCAGAAACGTGTCATTTTGTTTACAGTCAAGCACATATATGAAGAATAAAGTTTCCAGTAATATGTAGATAATAAATACTAATAATAGTATGATAATAATACTTATTCATGGTTTCTTTTTCAGGAACGCACTTCTAAGGAAATTACTAGGACATGTAAAACAAAGCGTTAACCAATCACCTTTTGTCAGATGTCAAGTCCAGGTTTGATTGATTGTTTTAATAGACGAGTTCTTTATTAAATATTTGTAACTATTATAAAACAAAGGTCAGAGGTCAGGAAGTCGCTGATGGAGGGTTTCTTACTTCAATCCATCAAAGAGCTGGACGAAAAAACAGCAAAATGTTTTTCTTAACTCAACAAGGCTAAAATATCCCTCACTAATTCTTTATTATGATTCTATAGAGTATTAATACATTATATATTGACCATTAAAAATAAAGTGAGAGTATCACCACAAGGCCCATCCCAGAGCTTTCAGCTGTGTTACATGCTCTTCATCAGCAGTTTGCTTAGTTGTTTTGATATTTTAGATTTCTTTAAGGACTTCTGATCTATGTTGGCTTAAAGTTTGAGATTAAAAATCTACTGATGAAGATCGTGTGATACGATAGAAATCTCCAGAACAGCCACTAAATGGACCTTCTGGTGAGATTGCTTTTGTCAAACAACATTTTATTACATGCGTCTTATTAGAAAGTGGTACAATTATTCTTTGATGGTAATAAACTGCATTAACTGGAGGATGTAAGAACTGAAATTAAGCAGAAAAATGAAACTTTGGTTTGAGCTGATTTAGATGTTCTGCTTCCTCCTTTAAGAAAACACGCTGTTGGTGGGAGAGTGATTTCACTCGGACAGCAGCTCTTTAATGCACGGACCGTCACTAACCGCAGCCATTGTCTGGTCCTCATAGTCGTGTGTTTTCATCTCTCTGGAATAAATACTTTTGCTCCCATATCTTTCTGGAAGCACAAACAGAGCTGCTGAGCTCTGCAGTTTCACTTTGCAATGACACAAAAGCAGCTCTGAATTGTCCTCACGGGCAGCCAATGAGCTCAAAGCAGCAGTGGGTTCAGTGTCCACCGGCGGCCGGACGGTGCCAGTTTCCAGCCGGACTCCCGTGGGTGTAGGGGGGCAAAAAGAATTTTCTAATCCGTCACCATTGTACCAATTGTCTATAAAAATTAATGTGCGAGTGAAGCTCTGCCTTCACATGAGGGCTATCAAATTCCAAATCACAGTTCATGAAAGAGTGCAAACAAAGACATGAATGACTCTGAAGATTTCAAGGTAACAACTCCACATCTACCTGTTTCATTTGAATTTTGTTTCAGCACAAACGTGTGGATGGATACAGCAGCTTTGGCTTCAAATATATCATTTCTATTTCACTTTGTTGACTAGATCGGATCTTGATTCCTTGCACTCTTTGGTAACTCTTGTCATATAAACACGACCACCTCTTACCGTACTTGTGATAGACCCACTGTGTGTTTTCCAGGAGGGTCAGAGTAGAAGCAAAGACCAAATAGATGGCACAGGGATGAGTCTGGGCAACAGGAAGGGAGTGAGGGTGACTGGGAAATATGCGCCTCCGGTGGACTGGAGCAGTGGAGGAGGAGGTCCATCCATCGTCCATTCTCCCACCAGCACCCCTTTACCTCCAGACACCCCCGCTGTGATCTCCATCGGCCCTCTGCCTCACAGGCCCCCGGAGCGAGTCGATGATCCCAGGGTGGACGAACCTGCCGTCGGAGAGGACTGGACCACAGAGGCGGTGTCTCAATCCAGGGTGCCCTACGGTGAGATGGGCGTCCCCCGGCAGACCATGGAGGAGCTGAAGACCATCCTGAGGGACAGTCCTCTGCTCAGCATCCGGGGGAGAGATGATGGGAAGCCAGGGAGTCCTTATACGTACCTCCACGGAAGCAGCAGTGGTGGAGGTAATGGTGGAAAGCCCGACGGACGGCAGGATGATGGAAACCCCAACAGGGCGTTCAGCACCTTCAAACCCAACTCTGACCCTTCCAGAAAGGGCCCCAGGTCCAGAGAGAGCGCATCTATTCAGCCGCCTTCCGGCATGGATTCATCCAGCTCATTCAGGTCCGATGACAACACAAATAGGCAGCCTGGAGTTAACACACACACAAATGCAAGCGGTGGCTCCTGGGGAGAGACTGGAGCTTCAAACACAGGTTGGTGGAATTTTGGTTAAAGGACAAGTTTATTCTCGATTTGAAATCAAGAAATATCAAAATTGAGCTTCAGATCTTTGAGGACAAACCAACCAAAAGGGTGCTCACTCGAGTCCTGTCTCTAATCTTGAAAGTCTTGTTTTAAAACCTCGGCCTTGTCTCATTCTAGTTCCTGTTTTAACTTTGACTTGACGGATATTTACTTCTTTAACCTGGAAAATTAGCAATTATTTATTTGTGGTCTTTCAACTTGTATGAAATTATTGGTCAGTCAGTAGAATTCATTCGGTATTGATCTCCAGCAGAAGGATCAACGTCTCTTTTGAAATTCCTTAATCATCAATTTTACATTTGGAACAATGGTCTATTGCCTATTTTGAGGTTGTCTTTCAATGGGATTCGATTTTCTCTGCTCTCAGCATTATAGCCCAATCAATATTGGATTTTTGAGGCTGATATTGATATTTGGGAGTTTTAAAAAAAATCCAAAAACAATATATCAGCTGATAATGTTCTGGTGATACTTTCTAAATGTAAATGTAAACTAGTTTGGGATTTCTATACTGCAGTTTCTTATTATCGGTAGACATATACACAGATACCGACATATCTGCATTAAGCTAATATCAGCCGGGCAGATTTAGTGGTCTAGCTCTACTCAGTGTCGGCTTCAAACAAAGAGAACTGGTTTGGGGTTTTGGCTTGACTACAGTGGTCTCGACACCGCTGGGTTTTAGAAGTAGTAATGGAACGGGATACTCGGTGTTTGAAAGCAAACTCTCCGATGGCTGTCCAGTGTTTTTTTGCAGATATTTCAAACTCTTTTCCACAGATAACGAAAACGAGACTGTCGAGATCTTTGGGAATCAGAGGTTCATTTCAGCCATGGAGCAGATCAAGCAGCAGGTCGCCAGAGAAAACATCAACTTTGTCCGCTTTGAGGCCACCGACCTCCACGGGGTGTCCAGGTCCAAGACGGTGCCTGTCCGCTTCTTCCATGTAATCACTTCAACTTTCTATCTATTCGTTTCATTCCTCCCAAGAATTCTTTATTGCAGGATCACAGACGTGAGGTGAATGTGATGCCGGGGGATTTGTCGACCCAAGGGAAATATGCTTATTTGCTTTCTTTTCGAGAGTTAGAGGATTGTTCTCTCATCGTTCTCTTATCTGTGTCACAAGTGTGAAGCTGAAGCAGGAAAGTGATTAAACAGCTTAGCTTAAAGACTGGAGGCAGGAGGAAACAGCTAGCCTGGCTACATCCAATTTCAAAAACACGCCTATACCAACATCTCTCACTAATTAACAGATTATATCTCTTTTGGTTAACCTGTACACAAGACTCAGAGTCTGCAGCCATGCTAGCAGCTCTTTGAGACTGTACTTAGGCTCAGTGGTGCTTTGATATAAATGCTAACGTCAGCATGCTAACATGCTCACAATGACATTGCTAACATGCTGATGCCAAGCAGGTGTATTTGTACTGTTTATCTCACTGAGCTTGTTAGAATGCTCATAATTGCTAATTAGCTAGCTAGCACTAAACAGAAACTACAGCTGAGGCAGATTGTTTTGCAGATATTTGGTCACAAACCAAAATATTAGACAAGCTAAATTTCTGACCAGATGGTGGCACTAGATGAGAAGTTAAGTCATTACAATTCATCCTGATGGGGACATCAATGTGTGTATCAAATGTTATGGCAATCCATCTAATGGTTGTTCAGACATTTCAATTAAAAGGACAAATGTGAACCTCATAGTGGCATAGAGGTCACTATGTCAGGGAATCACCAATCCTCTGGGGACCACAAATATAAGTTTCCTAGCAGTTCATCAAACAGTTGTTAAGATATTTTTGCCTGGACCAATGTGATGGACTGACTGACTGACATTGCCATCCCCTGAGCTATGCTACTAGCATGGCTAAAAATGACAATTTGTGGTTTTACAGGGAGTTTAGTGCCAGGCGCAGTGACTTTGTGGAGTCTGAAGTACTGAGCGGATGGTTTAAACTTGTTTCAAGAAATAGTAACAACACGTAACTCCATCTAAAACCACAAATTGTCCTTTTTACATGACTGTGTGTATAAATTAAGCAAATATCATATAATGTGTTTATTAGTGAGCTTTAGAGATGTTAGTAAGAGTTTTTTTCAACTTTGGACATTGCCAAGCTAGCTGTTTCCGCCTGCTTCCGGTCTTTATGCTAAGCTAGGGCAATCACCTCTCAGTTCTACCACATACTTAAGGCACAACCACATCAGAGTGGTACCGATCTTCTCATCTAACTCTCAAACAGAAAGCGAGTATATGTCCCAAAATGTTGAACTATTACTTCAATGTAAACGTTGCATCCACAGGAGAAAGCGGTATATGGGATACCGATGCCGAGAAGCTACTTGGAGCTCACCCTGAGCCCAAAGAGCAACGAAGTGGACCACGCCAGCACCGCCAACTTCAGCAGTGATATCCTTCTGATCCCTGATCTTTCGACCTTCAGGGTCTTACCCTGGGCCGAGCAGACAGCCCGGGTCATCTGCGACCCCTGCACGGTGACAGGAAGCCCCCTTCGCACTTCACCTCGCCTCATCGCCAAGCAGCTCCTCGGCCAGCTCCAAACCCTGGGATTCTCCTTGCACTCGTCCTTCACCTATGAATGCTGCGTCCTCGGAGCGCCGGACCGGATCGGACCGAAGACGCTCCTGTTCCCGGCCACCACCCTGCTCAGCAACCATGACCTGCCTTTCTTCCAGCAGCTGGTGGACAGCATGTACTGCATGGGTGCAGACATAGACAGCATCTCCTCTGCGAGCGGCCCGGGCCAGATGGAGATCAACCTGAGGCCAGAGTTTGGGATTGCGGCCGCAGACAGCGCCTTCACCTTCCGCACCGGCATCAAAGAGATGGCTCGTAAACACAGCTACATTGCCAGCTTCTTCACCGACGATGGCCTGTACAATGCTGGGGTGCTCTCTCACAGCTTGTGGGATGCAAACGGGCGACGTAGCCTCTTCCACAGCGGGGAGAAGGCGGGCGAGCTTTCTGAGATCGGCAGGAAATGGCTGGCCGGGCTCCTCACCCACTCCGCTGCCCTGAGCTGCCTGATGTCGCCCGGCCTGGGCTGCCGGAGCCACATCGCCAAGACGATCAAAGACCCCAAACGAGTGCTGTGCGCCACCTGTGGCTGCAATGATAACAGCAGCTCCTTCAACATCAAGTGTCACGGCGGCAGGGAGACGCACATTGACAACAAGCTGGGCTCAGCCATGGCCAATCCTTACGTTGTGCTGGCTGCTACGGTTGCTGCCGGACTGGACGGCATCAGACGAAACCTGAACGTCGAGAGTAGTCTGGGCAAAGCCCCCAGTCAGCAGAAGGAGTTTGCCATTCCCGTGAAGCTCGACGAGGCCCTGGAGGCGTTGGGGGAGGATCACGTCATCCGCAGCACCCTCGGAGAGCCGTTTGTTCAATATTTCATCGCCATGAAAAAGTTTGAGATTGAGACCCAAGAACTGGATGACGAGAGGAACAAGTGCCTGGAGTATTTCATCTAGAAATCCTTGTCGTTTTATAATATGAGAAACATACTTCCTTCTGCCACACAAATAAAAGCTTGAAAAACAACAGCTTGAATAGAAAAGCTTTTTTTTTATATTATTATTATCATACAGATTGTAGATAATTTTTCTGAGTTATTTCAAAATAAAGGTATAAGTACACCCTCAATGTGCAAAGCAGTGTTGTGCAATTTTATTGTTGTATGTATATTGTTTTTTATTACTTTCAAGAACAATACTGTTGCGAACATAGAAGTTTATAAGTACCACATCATTAACCAATTTAATGAAAACAAGGAAGTGGCCTGCACACTGGGTACGTATGCCACAGAAGAAAGCTAAAAATTGCTGTAACCCTAATGCTAAAAAATCAAATCTTTATCTTTAACCTCGTCAGTATTTTGGTTTTCTGGTGTGTAATGAACATTATGACCTGTTGGGGCCGCTGGTGTGGCTGCTGACTTTAGATCTTCCTGTAGTCTTGAGAGAGGTTACTTAAATATGATCTCAGTATCAGAGTGTTTCAGCTGAACCGTCCATCTCTTTACAAAAAAAAGGACACACGTGAAATCCTTAATGTGATTTCAAAGCACAAGTGACTTTGGGAAACAATTGCTTATATTTACAGCGTTGATGCAACAAATCCGCATTTTCACGTGACTCTTCACAACAGACGATGACAGAAAAGGTGTCAGTATTTACAAAAAAACATTTGGAAACAATCTCACCTCAAGGCGTAATTAGTTGCTGTTGTGGGGCTTTCGATCAAATCCCACGATCTTCCTCAGTAGATGACATTTGCCCGGTCACATGACAATTGGACTTCTGCTGCGACACCAATACGTACAATGGAGGTGGATGGAACTTATGCTAGTACTGCTACCTGCATTGACATTTGCATTTTCAAGTAACAGACTTCTCCGTGATCAGTTTTCAGAGGAGCTATTTCTTCAGAAAAAAAAGGAGATCCAATGAAACCTTTTCACAGTAAAGTCATTAAGAAGTCACATGTACTTCATTAGTCCCACTGAACTCTTGGTTTCAAAGCATTCCCCTTTACTCGACGTGGTTGTTTTGTTTTATTTAACATTTGGATTTCTCTTTATTACAGCCATTCATGCTTCAAACATGAATATCTTCCATGAGCATGAGGACAGCTGAGCCATGAATGTCACAATCATCAGAGGACAACACAGAGAACCGCATTAGAAAAAAAACATATTTTACAAATTAGACAAAGCAGAAGTACATTAAAGGATAACGCTGGCGATATTATATATATATTTTTTTGTTATTGTCAACAAATTCCATGAAAAGACCCAAACCAACAATATGTTAGTCATATCAATATAAAGGCATATCAATTAGCCATTTAAAAAACAAAGGCTCAGTGATTTCCAGCAGCTGCTCACTGTAGTTTTTGTCAAACGTTACTCAAACTGGAGGAAATAGTGCATTGGTTGGGGACTATTTTCAGCGATGGATTAATCCACATTTGGTGCTCTAGTGAGTATTTGGGGCTGCAGGATGAAGTCATTGTCAATGTTGGTCTTTTTTAGTAGCATACACCTGATGCATCACATCTTGTGTTTTGGCACCCGTGGTAAATATCTTCCCTGATAAGATCTTGGACCGTTCCTGAGCGCCGCAGCCTTCTTCTGTTCCTACTATTTGTTCTTGCTTATTAGACTTCCTACCCGTTGCATGAATCGTCCCAGTTTGTTGTCAGTGCCACTTTGTGCCTGATACGCTGGATGGTCATGCCTGCTCAGGGAAGAGCCTCTGTCTTTCTCTGAGGGGTGCATGCTCGCCGCCTTCATTGATTTATCCCGAGGAATACTGTCAGCGCTAAGCAAATATTCGAATCGACTGTAGACTTTCTGTCTTTGATAGACAGCCCCTCCCTCGTCGTTCAGAGTGCTCCCCGAGCCTCGGTCCTGCTCTGCTGCAATGTTCGTCTTTCTTTTGCTTGAACGATGTGGAGATAATCTTGGGAATGGAGATTTTGGCTTGTCTGTCTCTGTTGGACCGCTGAGAGGCTTGGAGACGCTCGGCGACTGACCTTTCTTTGTTGACTGCTCTGCTGCGGATGCCTGTGAATGGTCGGCTTTGAGTGGTTGGTTCGATCCTGAGGAATTCTTTGATCTCAGTGAGGCCTTTCTTTGGAGTGACTTCTCTTCCTTTTTGGATGCCTTCTTTTCGTCGGAAGTGAGCATCGAATATACTTTCATTCTCAAGGAATCCTTCCTTTGAAGGGTTGGTTCCTCGCGCTGTGTTTGCCTTTTTTCCGCGTGACTACTCTTGGCTTCCACAGCATGCTGAGATCCTGTAGAAGTGTTCACAGGCTTTGGGACAGTTTGTTCCTCATTGGATATCGATTTCTTTCTTTCTCTTGGAGCAGCTGAGCCTGAGCTGTTGGACACCTTACCTATAGAACCGTGGCTTCCTCTGGCTTTATCCTGACGCTGTGATTCTGCAGGTAAGCTTGATTTCACAGAGTTCTCCTTTGGAACAGCTTTCCCGTCTTTGAGAATCTCCTCATTTCCGTCTTTGAGTGCAGCAGCGTCCGAGCTGTTGACACGTGTATTTGAACCCTCTTTCTCTTCAGGGATTTCACTCAAAGACTCCATTGCTCTTGGGTGCTGGATACTGAGACCGCCTGGCTGCAAATGAGAGAGCTTGAGCGATGGATCGAGTTTCATATCTATATCAGCCGCTGAGGTTGTCCTGGAAAGAGGTTCATGCCAGTCGTATGTCTGCGTTGTCTTTCGATCTGGAACCATTTTGACATCGTAGTGAGAGGCAGAGCGGTGGCCATCAGTGAGAATTTGCTCTCTTCTGTCGCCTTCCTGATTTGGCTCACTGTCTTTGTGGTTGGCCGCTTCCAGGCTGCAGCCGTTTTGTGTGTTTGGCTCTAATTCTGCCACACTCTGCCTCATGTCCAGACCTCTTAATGAAGACATCAGTTTCTGTCTTTCCAGAGTCGGATACACAGACCTCAAGGAGTCTTGGCTCTGCCTGAGATTGGCATATTCCTGCAGACTGAGCCTCTTTTGCCTCATTTCTTCCATCCTGGTCTTAATGTCCCTCGACCTGCTGTGAAGCAGCTGCTCGTTTAAGCCCGTGTGACTACTATATGGAGATCCCACTGGGGATATCATATCACACGATGCATCTAGAGGAAAATCGCTGTTGTTAAGGTATGTGTCCATCTTCCACCTGTGGAGTGATGTTTCAGAGTTGAACGGTATCAGACTCTGGTCCGCTCCATAGCGAGTCCGGTGCCTAAGGTGCTGCCTGGACAACCTGTTTGTTAGCAGCAAGTCGCCACCCCCCCTCAGGTTAGATCCAGTTCTCTCAGGAGCAACAGGGACTCCGATGTCCTTGGTCCCCATCCTCAGCCGAGTCATGGAGTTTAACTTCTGCAGTTCTCCGCCATAACTATGTCCCCGCACCAGATTCCCCATGTCAGCACAGTGAGACTGATGCAGCATCTCCTGTACGCTCAGGCCCCTGGTCAACATGGCGGCATTGTTGAACCTGTCATCCTGAGCACTTCTCATGCCCTGCATCACTCTGGATCTCATTTGAAGCTGATGGAGGGAAAGCTTGCTGGAGTTTGGGCTCTGCAGGGCCCCAATGTCTCTCAGGTACTGGACGGTTGTCCTCTCCCTGGACTGAACAACGGGAACTGTGGAGCGAGCGTACAGTCTTCGAAACTCCTCGTCATACGAGCCAACCAGCTGACCTGTGATCACCAGGACCATGCTGAGGTTGATCTTCTCAAACGTCCATGTGTAGCTGAAAAATAAAAAAACAAAAAAACAGCTCAGTTGTTTTTATTTTTTCCCCATTCTGCCTCTCTATCGCTCCCTCCAGCCACATCCCCACTTCCCCAGGCCCCCGCATCTCTATTAAGCTTTATTGCCATTCTCCACCTGTCCACCAGATGTCCTCGTACGTAACCCATCAATCCTCATCGCCTGACTCCCACGTCCACCTGCTCACCTGTCAGTGCATAGACCAGCCCCTTTCCCCCCCGTCAGTTGCCGGATCAAAAATGTTGCTTCATGCCTTTTCCTTCCCGCCAACATTAACCTGAACCTGCACCTGAACCTGCACCTGAACCCGAACCCGCCTCGTTCCTGTTAACCTGTGAATTTTGCATCATCATTTCTCCGATAGATCACTGAACTGTTCCCGTGTGGCTGGTTGTCAGAATAACGGTGGAACGGACTCACCTGTATGTTCCGTACATCACTGTTCGGCAGTCCACCAGAATAAACTTTTGCTCCAAATCTCCACAGAACTTCACCCCGGACCGACACTGATACTGCTGCCCCTGAACCGTCCGAACACGAATGTTCTGATGGAGACAAAAAGAGTCCGTTTAGAGCTTCCTCCACCGGGGAAGATCAAAAGAGGGTTAGGGTTAACTGAGTGGTGCTTTTCATGTCAGTACATTTACTTTTTTACTTAAACCAGCAGATTTTTGGCAACTTAAGAGGCAGCGGAAACAATGTTGTGTGAACACAACATTGACAGTTGATATAGTGAACTTGTTAGCAAACAGTTGCTTATTTACACATCCAGAGTCTCATACCACTGTCTTAAACTCCCTTCCTTTTTAGCTTTTTGGTTTTCGCTAACTCCTGAGGGAAATATTTTAAACTGCTAAATGCTCCATGTTCACTAGATGGTCGCAAACTTTGTCTGTCTGCCATTTCATGCTTGGAAGGTAACATAGAGTTGGTTTTCAGAGCTTTTACTCTGAAAACGATGCTATGAAAGTGGAAAGACAGAAACCGAAGATGCTGAAAAGCTCAGTAGAGCTGAGAGGAACAAGTAGTCATGCGATCCACTGCCGCTTGAACGAACATCGCACGCTAATGCATCAATCGGTCTGCACTTATAAACTGCCGTACAGTGCAATGATGATGTGACTGACCAAAACGTTCACTGTAGTGGCTGCCGCACAAGTAGAGTGTAGTAGTAGAAGTAAGACAAATAAAAATAAAAAAGGTAAGATAATCAAGTAAACCCTTCTTTGGGAGGACATCTTCAATCACATCACGAGCTTTTCAAAAGAAGAGCATTGCGTCAGAAACAGGAATGTGACACTGCCTGTTTGCATGTGCAGGTGATGTTTCAGCTGAATCACACAGAATGAATCCAGCTGCCGTATTGTTGGCTTGTGTTTATTTGGGTGTGCAACGCTTTAGAGAGATAATAGTGTCAATAAAGGTCCCGCCTGCAGTTGTTAGAGAGCAGTCAGCTTTCTATCGATTCGATTGTGGCATTTATTACTTGTTAAATTGTATGTAGAGCCGTCATTCTGTCCATCGATCCAACACTTAAGTCCTCATCTTGGATGGATTGGCATAAAATCTGGTGCAAGATCATGATCTCCTGATTTTTCATCTATCCCCACCAGCAGGCCAAACTCATCCCTGATGACTACTACTTCTTCTACAAGTCTGAACTTTCTGTTTTTAAGTAGCATTTCCATTTTAAATGAGACGCATTTTACTTTTCTAGATTTGATTTCATACGTCGGCTTTGTTTAAGCAAATTCTAAATAAAGTAATTCTGAATTAGGAGTTTTGTTTTACTTGTAGCTTTAACACAAACACACACACACACACACACACACAGAAAAGCACACACACTCTTTGTGATTCTCGACAAGATCAAACCTGTGCGTCAGTTTTCTGGTATTTTGATGTGGCTACTGGCTAAGCAATTTACACCGAGATCACAAAGCCGTCACTGTTGGCTCTGAGGCCTCGCTGTTTGGACTGTTGAAATATCGTCCTGATGCCGTTCAACAGGAAAATCCAGCCCCGCTAACAGATCTGTCCTGCGGCTGCTGCCGTCGTCTCGTTTCATAATGACAGGTAGAAACGCAGCAGGGGAATGCTGGTAAATGACAGCGTTTCCATGAGGGCGTGGAGCAAATGTCAGACTTAATCCACTAAATGCTCCTGCCAATAGAAGAAAGGTCATGCCACAGGCGAAGCTTCCACCGGCAGGAAACACAGGAAACATCGGTGGAATACAAATCTATAAAACATTCGGCTGAAGGAGCAGACAGACGTCAGAAAACGTCCACATCAGATCATATTTAACAAGTTACTGTGGTGTGTCGTTGTGTGTGAGGTACGTTCGGGCTTTGAACAGTTGATGTCTGCATCTGGCTGTCCGGACAAGAGGCCACACTTTTCCAACATCACGCACTCAGCAGCCATTTCTAAATCTTAAAATCCTCTTAAACGTTTCAGATTGAGCTCCAGATAAACGCACACAGACGAGAGGGAGTCGATAAAGGTCGCTCGTCTTCCTCAGCATGTTCTCACTTGGATGATTGAGGTAATTTAATAACTGGATTTAGGACACATTGTGTTGAAGGGATGAAATAACACCGAGGCGTTAAAGGCGCCCTGTGGACTTTCAAAAAGAACGTTTCTCACAAAAACACATTGTGTTCATCTTTGAGGTCTAACAAATGTGTGCAAATGCAATTTCTTCTTTTCATGTCTTCTTCTTCGCTGTTTTTGTTGGTGCATTATTGCATTCCTTACCCACTCATAAAAACACTGCACGGGTGCACGTTAAGAGCAGATTAAGGTATTTTTAAGCATTTCAAGTTTTTTTTTAAGGTGATACCACACCTGAGTGAGTTTGGTGTAGGATCAAAACTTCGTCTTGAAATAAACACACGTCTGCTGCCGCGCATGAAGACGAGAGACTCCGTGTGGACAAAGTGCCACTGCCAACAGAAAGCAGGTTGGCGTTGAGAGCGCTGGGTGGGGGCCATGATGGAGCAGATGCAGCATTTGTTTTAGGGCGATTGTGTCACTTTGCATCGTGCCTGTTTGTTTTGGCCTTCTGCAGCACGTTTCTTCATTTGCAGCATGTTTCTGTTGTTGATTTGTGTTTTTGAATTTGTGTATTTTAGTTCCCAACTGATGACGACAATTACTGGAAGGTGCCTTTTGTTTAGAGTTACATATTCAAGTTGTTCTTCTTCCGCAGGATAACATTTTCAAGAGTCATGTAGTCCAAATTAAATTTCTTGTGGTGTCGGCAACATGTAGTACATGTTTCTGAGTTTTTAGAAACACTTTAAATGGATTTTCTTCCAGCTTTAGGAAGACTGACAGTTTTTGACAGAGGTGTGTATTTCTCACCTTGAAGTCTTGGATGTCGACGCCCACCCTGTGCGACATGGAGAGGAAGCTCCTGAACTGGGAATCATCCAGGAGGATGTAGACGACCACTCCCCTCAACGTCGCGGTGATGATCTCTTTGAAAATGTCGACGTCAGTGAAGACGTCCATCGCTATGGCAATAATCTGGAGACATATCAAACATTTGGAAACACTCTGAATACAGAAAGAAAACATGTATTCAAAGAAAGACACATTTTAAAAACTAAAAAAGACTGAATGAACAGTGGTGGAAGAAGTATTCAGATCCTTTACTGTAGTAAAAGTATTAGTGAGTATCATCAGTATCAAAGTAAAATGTTCCCTGTCAGTGTTTCTATTCTATCTGATGTTTCTGGATTAATATTTCTGCTGCATTCATGTGTCCGTGTCATTTTCCTGCTGATCCGAGGAGGATTTAAATAGTTTATTAAGCTGAAGGAGGAGGAGGAGGAGGAGGATGCTCTCAACACATGAGGGAACTCTTCGTCCTTCAGTTCATCACAAACATCTGGAGATACATGGAGTATAGCAGAACCTCAAACTTGTGCAGTTCTTAAGAAAACCTGCTTCCACTTCTACAAACTAAAACATATACTTTAATCCTCTAAAACAGATCTTAAATTTCCTTTTGATTCCAAATATCAGGATTTAAGACATTTAAAGACTGAAAAACAATCTGATGCTGTGGAATCATCTCAGGAACTTCGATGCTCACCACGTTTTCACACTGAAGAGTTAAAGCAGCTTCTTTGGCCTGAAACCTTTATGAGGTAATTTATGAACAGGACACATCGCAGCATGTTGTACCAGATAGATGATCTGTAAATTAGGAGAGGAGTGGCTCTCTGAGGGAAGCAAAAGCACGACTGAAGCGTCTGGAAGCAAACACAGTTCGTGCTATTTGTCTTGATAATGATCGGACTGGATTTGACCTGTTTCAGGTGCAGCTACGTCAGTGCAGTCAGAGCATTTCATCAATCCTTTTCAGGTATCTGTAGCGTGAGGCCACTTCCCGCCCTCTGAGTTTCAGCTCCGCGGACAACGTGTGGAGCTGAACGTCGAGAACATTCAAGCTGAGACACGCCGGCCGGTTAACGTCATGTGTCTCAGAGTGAAACGTGACCTTCGTGCTAACCTTTTCCACTGAGAGCTCCTTTCACAGCTGTGACTGTGTGAAGCATGTAAACGTACATGTTACCTGTTTACATGTTGAGCTGTACATACCTCCTGCTGAGGAAAGATCTTTTGTCATGTATTCCTGTAAATGAGTAATGACTAACAATCCGCCTCAGGTGCAGTTTTTTCCTGCATGTCACTGTTGTAACTTTAGTAGCTGCTGGAGACACGTCTGCGTCCTCTGCTGCATCTTCTCCACAGAGACTCTGCTGCTGTTCATGGCCGCATTGTCGCAACTGATGAATATCTATATTCATTTGTCTCACTAGGACTTTTAAGAAGTGGTGGAGGAAGTATTCAGATCCTTTACTTCAGTACTAACGCCACACTGTAAAAAATATTCTGTTACAAAATGTTCAGTAAAAGTATGCAAGTATTAAAGTATTAAAAGCAGTGTGTGTTTTGTGTGTGCAAAAATCTTACTTTGTAAAGTAACTAAAGCTGTCAGATAAATGTAGTGCAGTTCAATATTTACCTCCGAGACGTGGTGAAGTAGCAAAATACAGATATACTAAAGTACCTCACATTTGTACTACAGTACAGTACTTGAGGTTTTATGTGACACATGTGAACAATTTGATTGCTGCACAGCCCTTTGGATTATGGATAAAGGTTTATATTATTATTATTTTTAGTTAGATGTCAACATTAAGGTGTTTACAGCATCATCAGTGAGTTTATTAATTATTATTAAAGCTATTTTCTAACTGCTGAATTATCATTTGCTAACAGAGCTAGCGTTAGCCATAGCTGTCTGAGGCTAATGTGCCGCTAACTGTTGGCTAACTTAATGACTGACCTGTCCTTTACTCCCGTGGACTCTGTGTATGTTGAGATCATCTTTCACTTGTTGATCTTTTGTTTCTCTGTGGGGGGGCAATGAAACTCACCTGACAGCTTCTCTGCACGTCTGTGCTCTTGTCCCTGAACTAATTCATTCTTTTCAATACCTCTGACCTCTTGTTTCTAGTATCCCATCAGTAAAATCTTCAAAGGCCAACTCCTGTCTTCAGCTTTTATAGGACGTGAGTTTAGCTGCGCAGCTGCAAGGACGTTATCTTTGTGTTACTGATGTGTTTTACCTGTTGCTACTGAATCACAATCGACTGGGTTTAATCTTGTGGTTCGGTTCGTTTTTACAGTTAAAACCCTCCAACAGAATCATCAACATCTAGTTGAACAAGAGATTATCATTTGATCACAACGAGCGAGGCGCTGCAGGAGACGAGGACGGAGTCAGATGAAGAGTATCTGTCATTTGTCTCTGCATGTTTTCTCCTTGTAAACTTTACTGCCTCAGAACAAACGCCAGATCACTGTTCTTTCCTTGAATTTATTAGTAAATAGTAAATCATTTGGAAATGAAAGACCGTTGTTACCATTTTATTTCTCATCATGATCATAAACTAGACTGGGTAGCAGCTTCAGCCCCGGAGACGTGGATTATTCTGCAGGAATGAAAACGTTTCACTGAATTGAATCTATTTTCAAACACACGGGCGGTGAATTCTTTTTGGTGAAGAATCACATCAGAATCAATTTTTGTGATTTGAAGAGAATGAATGACAAAAAAGTTTCCTCAGTCACAGTTGATGACTACATAAAGCAGAAAGCTGTCTCTGATAATGTTGAGTCACTGGTGGAAGAAGTACTCAGGTATTTTACTGAAAGTACTCCGTAACAAGTCCTGCAAAATCTAAAGTACATAAATATTAGCATCAAAGTATACTTAGTGCCAAAACTCCAAAGGTAAAAGTACTCATTATGCAGGACGGCTCATTTCAGAAAAACATATATTATATGACTGGATTATAATTATTGATGCATTCATGTGTTCATCAGTTGTATGTTGCAGCTGGTAACAGCGGAGCTCCTTTTAACTACTTGATGTACTGCTGGTAGCTTCATCTATAATAATACATCATCATGTATGTTTAAAGTAGCATAAAATGGAAATACTGTAAGTAAAGTACAAGTACCTCAAAGGGGCAGGGGCTTGGTCCAGCCCTGTTACGCACAGTACTCGTGCTGTGTATGCAGAGAAATATGCAGTGTGTGTATTTGTGTGTATTATATTCTGTGCTAAGCAACGCCTTCCATTGTGTGTGTGTGTGTGTGTGTGTGTGTTAAATGTGTGCATAAAGACATGAAGAGGACTCTGATCCACCCGAGGACCTCACCTGCCTCGCATCCTGTATCTGTCTGCGCACCACCTCTTTAATGGTGGGTGTGTTGTCTCTGGGCGGGTGGAACAGCAGGCTGATGCTGGTGTCCGTGTCCTCCAGCGAGACCTCCGGCCAGCCCAGCTCCAGGTCGGGCACCTCCTCGTCCGACTCGGTTGGGAAGTACGTGGAGGGGCTGAGCTCGTCTGTGACCCGTCTCCCCTCCGACTCGTCCTCCACAGCCGGTAACTCTGCATTCTCCAAGATGAACAGGATCTCCTCCTCCGACAGGAAGTGGCTGATCTGCTCGGCCCGGAGGAACTCCTCGTAGGCCTCCTTGCCTCCGCACAGGAGGGCGTAAATGGCCAGCCGGTAGGATTCTTTGTAATGCGGCTGGATGTAAACCGGATCGTCGTCTTCTTTCAGCGAAGACAGGCAGGACAGACTGGACTCCATGGATGCCAGATCCCCTCTGAGTCTCTATACTCAACAGGCTCAACACCTTCAGTGTGACTGTTCAACGTGCGGTTTGAAAGAAAAGGCCGTTTACATACGTAAAGTGACTAAAACCTGTCCGTCAGGTGTGATTCACCGCAAAGAAGGTAAACAACACAAGGCATGTGGCTTCCTGTGACGACTGGAAAAGATCTTAAACAGACTTACTTCATGACTGGTGAAAGAAATCTCGGTCCTGAACCTTAAAAGAAAGACCCCTAAAAGGACAAAGTGAAACCCTCCAGTCAGCATGAACCAGCAGCAGCTAAGGTGTGGATTTGAACTGTCTATGCAAACGAATAGCTGCTTGTACCTGCCCTGTTCCCTCCACTGACAGCTCTCTCACTGCAACAAGCTCCGCCCACCTCAGCTCACCTGGGTTTCAGGAGCAGGAGCAGGTTTGTTTACCTATCCAGGTATCATGCAGTCCACTTGAATTCAACACAGTGCGTGCACAGTTTTCCTCTGAGCTGTCTTCAGCGCTGCAGCAGGACTCATGTGACCTCCTGACGCAGACATGACTCACAAAGACAACGGGAGGAGGTTGATAAGTAAAGTTTATTGCCATCACAAAGCATTTGGGGGACACAGACAGACCTCTCTGGCGTAGAGACCAGGGCAGGAGGTGAATACTTTCATTCATAGGATCACTGGCGGGCTTCATTACACATGATGAAGGCTACCCGGGACAAGAGGAGCTCTTGGTAAATTAACCGTCCCAGAAAAAAAAAACTAAAAAATAATCTGGTGTCTGGTTTTAATTTCACACCCAGGTAATGACAACATAACCTCAGCTCTGTGCCTGCTAACTCCCAGGTCATCCAGCTTCAAGGGTAATTCAGGTTTATAACAACTCTGGTCTTACTTCCGTAGTTCTGGTCTTCGTTTTTTACTGGTTCTGATTAACATAAATACACATTAATAAAGAAGCACGATCGCGATTATTTGGAGGTAAAACTCAAAAGTGAGCACGGCTGACGAGTCGGTAACAAACCCTCATTGTACAGGAGACTTTGTGCGCACAACCACGGGAAGTACGTCGGTCAAAGCTGAAGCAGAAAGTCGTCCACGACGGACCGTTTGTCTTCGTTCGTTTCTTCCAAATTAAGTCTGTCTAACCGGGAGCGTTTCGGTCGTCTCATGCTCAAGTGAAACTGCGTAAATGTGACCAAAGATGCAATAAAAGGGAATTATCCTTAAACATCCACATATAATGTATACAGGCATTCCACTGTGAGGTGGAAGGTGCAGCTTTTAAAACATCGAACATAAACATCTACCCTCTTCTTAGCTCTTTCCCCACCTGTGTCAAAACCACAGCGACCAGTTGAATGATATGAAATGAAAAGGACATCTACTGTTTGTTAGAAGAAAGAGGGACTTTAAACGTGACTACATCTACAGAAACGTTACAGTAACAGCTCATGGTTTCACACTCATGCTATGATTCAGCTTTGCTAACAGCAAACGCTTCCCCCCTTTACTTCCTCGGTGGGGTCGGAGACTTCATGAATCTGGGTGGGGTGGGCGACTTGACGCCGCGAGATGGAGTAGGGGTTGGAGACTTAGGGGTCGGGGTTGGAGATTTGGGGATCGGGGTGGAAGCGGGGGTAGAGGCTGGAGTTGGGCTCTTCATGGACGCTGGGGTCTGGGCCTTAGAGGGAGTAGGGGTTGGGGTCTGGGACTTAGAAGGGGTGGGGGTTGGGGTCTTGGATGGGGGAGCTGGGGACTTTGGCGGCACAGGCGTGGCTGCAGGTGTAGCAGCTGGTGTGGCAGCAGGCGTTTTGGGGTGTCCCAGTTTGGGCTCGGGGATCTGCTCGCCGCGCTTATAGACGCTGACGGTGATCTCGACGAACTCGCCGCCGTACTTGTTCCGCACGTTGATGCTGTACTTGCCAGAGTCCTCGGGAGTGACTTTGGTGATGACGAGGCTGGCGAACTTGCCGCCCTCAAACGTGACCTTGGTGTGCTCGGTGGAGGCGACTTCCTGCTCGTTCTTGAACCAGGAGACCTCAGGGGTCGGCTCTCCCCACACGGTGCAGGTCAGGCTCAGAGACTGGAGGGGGTCGAGAGTCAACTCAAGTCAGATTTTATCCACAGAGCCACTTTTCAAAATGTCCAAAAACCATTAAAAGGCAAGTTAAACAACATTATAAAAAACCCACTTATCCCTAGAGGACTGGCTCCCAACCTGGGGGTCGGGACCCCCCCCAAGTCTGAGGGGACGCAACAGGATATGAAAGCAGAAACAATATATTTCTGCTAAAGAAACGTTTATTTTTGAAGATTGTTTTCAAATCTTTGCTTTTTTTTTTCTTTCTTGTGAATTACAGGATGATTTCACGTCTTTAAGTTTTTAAAAAGTATTAAAATAAAACAAAGTTAGTTCTCCTCCTTCGCTCCGGAACAAGTTAGTAAGTGGACCTTGAGTTGGGAACGACTACTGTCAAGATAAAAAACTAAACTATTTTGTTGCTTATTGTTTTATGCCAACACAGACGAGAAGTCCTAAAACTGCTACGGACAAAATCAAAAAATACATTTGAAGAAATTTGGGTAAACTGACCCTTTACAACATATTAGAAAGTACCTCACATCACCACCTCTGCATATCTTCCCTCTACTCTCATTAAAGGCTTTCTACCTCTTTTGATCTTTTTACTTTTCATAAAAATAAGAGCAAGCGACAGACCGTAAATCTTATTTTGCTATCTTCATATAGGAATGCTGCCAGGGCAGTCCAGCCCCTTATTACTGCTTGCTAATGATGAATAATGAAAACACCTGAAGTGAGTGTATAACTGTCATCTCACAGTGTTGATTTATATCAGCATGTTTCACTTGAGGGATCCTCACCTTCTCTTCCATGATAGTGACCACGTCAGGCAGACCCCCGACCACTCTGCCACGGTCTGAGGAGAGACGACACAGTGTGCGTTACTGACCAGACAACAGAAGAACGCGACTCTGCTTTACTGAAGATTTAAAAGAGTCCTCCTGTCGCAGAGTGAAGGAGGTTGAGCAGGAGAAAGAGGAGGAATGTAAAGCTCTAACTGTTTGAACTGACTTGAAAGCAAATAACTCGCCTGCTCATCTGAAAATGTTCAGAATGTCGCTGGACGGGTCTTTAAAAACGTTTAAAAACATTTAAAAAAAATCCTAAATAGCTCATGATAAATAATAAATACACGAGTAATCTCAGTGTAATAAATAATGATATACTCACTCTTCTCAGCAAATGCGGCTGCCCTGAAAGACAAAAAGAATGTCGGCATGATTAATATGATTTGGATAAAATTCAAAGATGCAAACTGCTGTACTGTCAAAAAAACTTACTTAAGTCTCAGGTACTCCTCGTAGGCATCGGTGTACGCTGCAGAAAGAAAAATACTCTCATGACAACGGACAGTTTTAAAGTAAAAATAGACACATAAATAACTCACGTAAACAAATCTAATGGATACAGAGTGATAACACAAAAAGAAATCATCAATGAGACACCTGTTGGAAGATTTTTACCTTGTCCGGAGAGGTCAAAGGTTCTGGTGTGGGTCTGCACGCCGTCCGAGATCTCGATGGAGTAGTGACCCTTCTCCTTGTCAGACGGATCACAGATCTGCATCCAGGCCATCTCCGCTGTGCCACCAATCCTCATCTTCTCAGAGGAGGCGATCTTACTCTCCCTGCAGGGGATCACAGAGATCAAAGATGGCTGCAGAAACCACAAACAACCACGAACAGACTGACGAGGAACCTTATCTAGAAAAAATATCTGAGTAGAGGAGAGAGAGTAGAAAACCCTGTCGAAGGTGTGTAGAGGGACATGAATGTAGAGGAGAGACTCAAACAGGAAGCTTCACATTTACTAAACAAAATGATTTAAAATAACTAGAAACCATCTCAGAGTACTCAGCAGTCATGAGTCTACTACTTCCTGCGCCCTTCCTCGGACCACACTCATCTTCGAACTTCATTTTGATCTCAACTACACGCGAGTAAAGTTTGGTGACTGCATCGTGCACCTATCGCAGACAGACAGACAGACAGACATATTAACACCTGGCATAGCTCTCATAGTTCTTGTAGTCATTAACATTTTTGGCCTGATGAGATTCAGTGTGTGTGTGTGTGTGTGTGTGTGTGTTGTAACTGATATTACATCCCTGTACTAGGATGTGAATATAGATTATAGATGATACTGATGTTTGGAAGTCAGTTAGCGGGTTACAAACGGCAGGTTTACATAAAAAGGAGCTCGACAGCTGGCAAAATGTTGCTACATCTCAGCTGGAAAAGTAAATATTTGAATCCTGTACTCTTGTGATGTACTAGGTGGAGTCAAGTATTTAAATCAAACTGTACTTGTGCTTCCAGACGGTCTTCATCTCTTCTGTGTAGTAGTTCATGTAGCACTGCAGCCTGATGCCCTCTGGAGTACACTGCAGCACCAGGTCAGAGGCAGACGCACCTGACGGCCACAAACACACAAGAACACAGTCAGTTGTGTACTTATACTACTTTAAAGTACACACTATGTAGTTATGTTGCAAAGATTTCATCCTCTTTACTACCCATGAACAAGCCAGTCGAACACATTCATAACAACACGAAGGAGACGGATGATGTTTATCCATCAGACTCACCGGCAATCTGAGCGATGGCGTTGATGATGTCGTCGAACACTGCAAACCAAAGAAAGAAAGAAAGACGGCAAAATACATGAAAACATGTTTATTATGAGAATAAGAATAAACAGCAAAGTCAGTGACCCCGCCCCCCCCCCAACAACGAGACAGCACCTTGGCCTGAAATGTCAAACACAGATGTGTCCTTTCCTCTGTCGTCGCCGAGCACGGCCTTGAACACGCCCTGATCTTTTCTGGAGAACTGGAACAACAAAGGCACATACAGAAAACTGTGAGATGAATATAAAACTTTTAGAAAATAAATAAGACACCTTATAGTGTTCATGTTATTTTAGCCACAACACAGAGAAACAGTTCAAAACAGCGCTTACTTTTTAAAATAATGCTTCATATTTTGAGAAAATCCTCCTTAACATTGCTTCATAGAGTGACTCAACTAATCAGTTTGATTAAATGCAAATCAACTACAACAAAAACCTATAGCTTATGCTAAATGTTAGCTCTGATGAGGAGTATTTAATGAAGAAGCTTCAGTGGTTACCAGAGGGATGGGAAGAGCGCAGGCTCCAGACATGACATTAGGAGGAGTTTCCGGAACAATCTCATCGTCCTCTTTGTACCAATGGAAAGTCGTCTCCTTCTTCACGTTGGCCACCTGACACACAAACACAAGGATCAGTTTTGATGCCAAGTGATACGAAAGGCGAAACAGTGAGTGATTTAAACATTACCTTGCAGGCGAGCATAACAGTGCAGTCCTCAGTGACAGTGAAATACAGATACTCAGCGAAATGTGGCCCTGAAATGAAATGAAGTGGAATCACGTAAATTAGGAGAGAGCAACAATACATGAAATAAAAAGTAAAAGCGTGTATACCTCTGCCAAGGCTGTACAATCCTCCTAAATGTGTTCTTCTAAATATAACACATAAATATCTAATTTTATTTCACTATATAAAAGTGAGAAAGCCAGTTTTGTTTTAATTTAAGTGCAATATTTTTTTCGTTAAGACATTCCTGCATCCAAACCAAAAATGTTTTTACACCAGACTTCATTGACATATCTTACAATTTTTGAATACTGTAACCTCTTTGGAGGAAATTACACTCTTAAGACAGATAATTAACTCTGATTAGCAGCTAAGAGCTTTTGCTAGTGGAAGTGCAGTTTACTACATAATGGCAGTTGAGCCTCGTGAGCGTTTCCAGGTCACTCTGTGTGTTGGTACCTTGCTTCCTGATGTGCTCTTTCCTCTGAAACTCGGCCTCCTTCAGAGCAGCCTTGAACACTGAAACAGAAAAACACGTCATAAACAATAAACATGGATCATGATCAGCATTCACTGTTCAATTACACCACCAAGTTACATACATGGTGGTTTATTTACTTCTCTCGATGCTGCTGCTTACAATAATCGGTAAATTAAACTATTAACAACACATGGTTTGGTTTAAGAAAACCTTAGTGTGCAAAAGAAAAACAACTGGAAAATCATTTAATCATTTCTTTAAATGTCATAAAGCTTCTTCTATAATAGAATTCATTGTTATATTAACATTAATATGAACTTAAATCTTCAAATCAAATCAAAAGAATACACAAAATTCTCTCTAAAAAGTCAATAATTCTGTATAAATCATACATAAACCTGTCTCACACAGTATTGTAAAGTACTGTACCGTGTTTATCTGATAAATAACATTGTTCAGCTACTTAATCTAACTAATCTAATGATATGAGGGTGAAGAAAGCCTCACCATCTCCCACCAGGACCAGGGAGCTCTGGGTTTTGGCCTTGCCGTCGTGGATCTGGACGGTGTAAGTGCCCTCGTTGGCTCTGGTGAAATGATCCACCGTCATCTGGATGACTCCCGAGGCCACATCGTGGCTGATCTTCTGTCCCTGAGAGGAAAACAAGGAAAATATTTAGATTTACAGTACACCAAGAAGTCATGTTCAAATCTGAGCGTGTTTGTTTATTCGGGGGTTCAATCTCTAGTCGTGGCTTTAAGATCTCAATTACATCTTTACATGACAAACTGCTGGGATTATAAAACATGAAAGACCCAATCAGTCACATATTTACCTGAAAACATTGACTTAATGATGATCGTACATGAAAATTTAAACTGGTTTCAGTATCAACTTCACAAACATTACTGATGTAAATACACATTAATAACTTAGAATCAGTTAGTCACGACATTAAAGACCTATAAATCAATTTGAGAGTGACAGCAGGTATACATTTGTATATATCCACGGTAGAAGGTCAGACAAATGCTAGAAAAGCTAAATATTCAGTGCTTTTCTATTCAGGAGTCATGTGATCCATTTGAAGGAAACCTGAGGGTTAATAGTGACATTAGCGCCGGCTGTTTGACAGGTACGACGCTGCTGTGGTTGTTTGGTTTCCTTGACAACAACCTAAGTGGGTCAGATGATCTCACGGAGTTGATGACACAACTCAAACAAAGCCGGGAAGCAAACCTGGCAAACACCTCTCAATATAATGTAGTACTGGGCTGCAGAAACTCTGAAACGTAGTCAATATGACTGTTGAGGAAGCGTTACCTCCCCACTGGTGACCTCCTTGTCGTTAACGATGAACCTGTAGGACGCAGACGGGGACAGTTTGACGGCCTGCAGCCAGAAACGCACATGACCCTTCTCCAGAATCTCGTAGTTCAGGCCGTGTTTCAGAGGAACGACTGCACAGAAACAAGAGACCACGCAGGTGAGATGATTAGGGAAACGGTGGTAATTTAACCGATGCAGGAGGTCTGCTGCTAACGCGATACTTACTGGGATGTCTGATGGCGTAGCTGAGCTCCAGCATGGTGTTCAGCGCTGCAGAACAGATCCAAGGAAACAAACCATCACAACAAAGCCTAACAAAGAAGAACTAAAAAGCTGTTTCCAACATTTTAGTTTGTAACTACGCGACCTACCGTCCTCAGTCAGAGTGTGGCTGCCAGAGACTCCATCTGTGTCCGTGACGACCACAGAGTATTTGCCCAAATCGTCTTTATCAGGGTTGGTGAAAGTCAGTCTGGAGCTGAGAAACAAACGCAGCAACTTTTAAATATCCATTAAGGTCAACACAATTATATCCATCCAGACGATAACGGAGAAACCACAGTTTTCACTTGCATTTTACAATTAAATTCACCCAAAATGTCATAATTTTAATACAAAGTCTGCAGTGTTTTCTTACTGCAGTCTGGTTTATGTTATGTTACTCAGTTTTCTCACTTTTTTGGTGCTTTATTTTATGGATCTGTACATTTCCTCTCTATTTTCAGTTCAGCTAGTACACTTCTAGTTAATTAATTCCAATCCAATGCTAAGCTAACACAACTACAGTCTTTTAGTGAGTCAGTGGAACATGCAAAAGTGTTAGATTTCTCTACAGGCGAGCGTAATTCAACAAATATAGGTTTACAATAATAAATGAATGAACACTAGGTTTAAATTGAGCAGTTATTTTAAGGAAACGCACTTGAAACATAAATAACTGCCTTCAAACTCAACACAACTAACTGAACTAACTAAAATAACAAAACTTTTAGCAGTATTTTAGTTCCAGATTACGTAGTTATTTCTAGGAAACTTTTGAGAAATTATTAAGGCTCATTTTTGTAAATTGCTCCTTTGCTTAAGTGCCATAACTTTTCCAAACTCTAATGATGTTTTCACAGATGTCCACAATATCAGGTCCTAGAATTAAATCCCATGACTTTGATCATCATTATTATTATTATCATGAGTTCAGTGAGGACACGCTGACGAAGCCTTCAGGGAGGAACGCACTGTTTGCTCTGCTGCATCTACGAGTGCCGCTGTGCTGCAGACTATTTTATTCCTTCTGCGACCAAACAAGAAGATAAATAAACGCTGAGCTCTGCCTGAAGCCTCCGCGGCGTGTTGAGGATCGCAGCGAGCTTACGTTCTGCCCTTCGCTGTGACGGCGACCCTGGGGCAGTCGCCGATGGGTTTGTAGTTCTTCGACCACACAAACTTGGACGTCTCACAGATCTCGCAGGCCTCGAGAGACAGGAAGACGTCTCCGGTCTCCTCGTCCACGCCAGCCACAATCTCCTGGGTGCCTGGGAACATGAATAACATGAAACCACTTCACTGAGAAAGTCCACAGAAAAACTTCAAAATATATCTTAAATAAAAACACTCGGGTCCAAATACAGCAAGAATATACTGAGGCATAATTTGGCTTTTCTTTGCACCTCAGCAGGATACAGAATTTTCATATTATTCACTTGGAAATATATGTTGGTGTCAAAGCATCCTGCAGTGATGCCAAATTCATTTTCATAAAATATTTTTGAGCTACAAAATACTTCTAAAAATGTATTTTTTAAAGTTCTCCTTTAGTCACAAGAAGCCTATAAGGAGTCAACAATAGAGAAAATTAGATAAGTTTAACATTTTAACAAACACTGTCGTACCATGATCATGTATAAATGTACCTTTAATTAAGTAGAACTTCACACTTTTTAAAAATGTAATATTTTTTAGGAGGGATGATTCGTCTAAAACCGTGGTTTCTGCATCTTTAGGTCAGCGATTCTAAAATATTTAAACTTTCTAGTTTGACAGATGTCTAATATTGTAATTTCAATAAATAATTTAACTACTTCATTGTTACGTCATTATCAGAAAGTGCCAGGACGATTCATGTCAGCTATGAGACTGCAGTCCGAACACCAAACTGCCCTTTAAACGTCAGGCTGGTGGTCATGTTAGCTGGTGTTTTGTTAATATAAAAGGTGCGGCGCAGAATAAATCCAGCACATCTGGCAGTTGAAGTCAGCACTGTTAAGTTGGCGATACCTGGAAGAGCTTTGGCACAGACCGGATCAGACAACTGGGAAGCTTTTCCGACTCCGGATGCATTGACAGCACGAACTCTGAACACGTAGCTTTCACCTTCCTCCAGACCAGTCACCTGCAGGAAACCATGAAAAACATCTGTACTGTGTAGCACGACTGTCACACGTTGAAGTTTCTAGTTCACACTTTGAATTTACTGCTTTCATTGCTGTCTTTATGCTACAGTCTGTTAATGTGAACGTGTTCCCGTGGCCAACAGTTTCAGTGCAGCGTGATTTCCGGTCGGACAAGTCGGCCTCTTACCTGCAGGTAACGGTGGCTCACAGCTTCCTGATTCAGAGTAACGAACTCTGACGAGCCCTTCTTGGCCATGTCCACCAAATATCCAGTGACTGCGCTCGCTCCGGTGTAGACCGGAGCCTTCCACAGGATGACCAGGGAGTGACCTCTGACCTCGCTGAAGCTCAGGTCGTAGGCTGGGCCTGCAGGTGAGGTGAAATAAAAAATTAAAAAACACGAGCAGGAACCAAAAGAGACGTCTGACATTTCTGCGACTCTTGTGCTTATAATAATATGATTTTCAAAGCCTAAAAAAGGACAAGAACACGCCTGGTCATCGAAGAACAAAAAAGCTTTTACAAAAGTAAGCTAATTGGAAAATCTACAGACGTCCTGCGTCCTAAATGTTATCAGATCATCATTATCTAGAACCAACAGATCTCCAACACTTCTCATGCTTGTTTTTGACAGTAAAGTCACATTTTCACAATAAAGTCAATCAGAACAAGACAGAAAAGCCATTCATTAAATAGATTTTATACATTTGATAACGTTTATATGTTTCTGGGGCATTGGACTGACAAACAAGAGCACTCAGTGCCACATTTGTTGGTCTAAAGAAGCTAAGAGCCACTCTGGTGTAAGTAAAGTAAACTTATTCACACTTAAAAACAGGGGAACCAGGAAAGACCGACGGTATCTAAACGCCCGATCTGGCATCCTGAAAGATGACGTCTTCCCTCCAGTTCACACACTTGTCATTCATTAGTGGGTTAACAGAAAGGCACAGAGCTGTCAGCATTATGTTAGAGGTTCTCCCACCTGGCTCGTCCATGGTCCAAGCTTCACATTTCATCGGGGCGCTGGGAGCCGAGGGCACGCCGACACCGGCCAGGTTACCGGCCTGGACCTTGAACTCGTAGAAGGTTCCCTCCGTCAGATTGTCAACCTGAAGATACACAAAGAGAGTGTGTGTTGTGATTATGAGATCAAATGGATAACTGCTCAGATACCCCGGACCTAAAGCTCCTGATCCCTGGAGAGTTATTATGTTTTATTTGAGAGTTTCCAAAACAAACGTACATCTATTAGTTGTTTTCATTGTATAATTTTGCGTCTGATCGACTCACAGTGCAGATCCTCTCTGTGACGGCCGCCAGGTTGACCTCCTTCCACAGCAAAGTGTCGGCGTCTCGCTTGTCGACGTAGTACGCGTTGACCTTGGAGCCGCCGCAGTGTTTGGGACTCTTCCAGGCCACAGTCATGGAGGAGCCGTCGCAGCTCAGCATGGTGATGCCGTAGGGAGCGCTGGGCGATGCTGAATCACATATAACATTTAATGTTTAATATACTTCGCTGGCGATGAGAAAAATCCGTCTGCATTTGATTATTTCAGTTAACTGTGAGCTTCATGCGTTTGTTTTTGCAAACTACATTCATACGTCCTTCCACGACTCCACACCGTAAATTAAAAAGCACATCTAACAGATCTGCTGCTGAGTAACTGTGCAGTAGTTTTATATGGTACAAGTGTGTTTTGTGATCTTTGTGCATGTTGTTACTACTGTGTACAGGGACGTTGAAAATATGCAGCTCTGTGATGAAAACACATAATGCAAAGTGGACAAAGTGGGTGAGTCAGGTGGGAGAAAATGAAGACAACTATTTACATACATACCATATTCCACCCCCTTGCCTGGACAGAATAATGAAATGAGCCACACCGAACATCAGCTTTGATCATGTTTCTGACATGTGGTAATCTTTTGTTTTCAGTTACATATTTACCATTTGTCTTTAATTTGCATCCAACGAGAACCAAAAACCTACCGGCTTTAGGAGCATTTTAAAGCACCTTTTTTTTTTTTTTTTTAGCTCGAGGGCTATACAAACAGAGTTTATTATGAACGCTCTTACCGAGGGCGGGCTCCACAGCGATGGGAGAGGACTCCTGAGACTCGTCACTGAGACCAAAGACGTTGACGGCTTGGACACGAAACACGTAGCTCTCCCCCGGGATCAGACCGTGGACCACGAACCTGAGACAAACACACACTTAATGTTCATTTGAACTACCTTCGATCAAAAGTTGTGTTTGTTTTTCTTCCATTTATGATGATCTAGGATCTTTTTGCTCAAAACCGCTAAGTTGCAAAGAATGTAAAAGCTTTTGTCGAGCTGCATATATTTCACAATAAATCTCTGCGCAAACACTGTCAACAAGAGTTAATAAAAGTCCCTGTAGCTACACTATGTGAGATACGCAGAGCATTTATGTGATAGAAAGATAATGAAGTGGTTTTGTTAAGGTCCTAAATCCTCTCTGACTCCAGCTGTGGACACTCACCTGGTGTGTTTGAAGGGTTTGTGGTTACACGGGAACCACTCCTTGGATCCGAGCACGCGGCCGTCGATGTAGTATCCCATGAGGTGCTTCATATGTTTGGGGGCCTCCCACTGCACAAACACAGACGACTTGGTGTTTCTGGTGGCAACAACCTGACCGGGGGCAGAGGGGACGCCTGTTCAGAGGGGGGAGGGGGGGAGAGGTTATTAACAAACACTGGTAAAGATGTCATTATCAATAATATTTATATTATATTATTATATCATTTCAATGTGTATTTTGCCTTCAATTTATGTGTTAAAAAATTGAAATCTAAAGTCAAGAGATCCAGGAGCGTCTACATGCACATATATACAAAGTAAGAACCAAGGGGGCTTGATTCACCACATCAGGATGATTCAGATCCTGACTTTTCTACACTTTCTGGGTTTTCTGAATGTACTGATTCCCACCCAGCTGCTTCACACAGAGCAGAAACACTCATTATTACCTGTAAATGTGACTTACTGCAGGTCTGATCTGAAAATCAAAATGACTGCCACTTGTAAAACATGCATTACTCAAAGGCGCGTCCTCGTGGTGTTTTCAGTGACGCGTGAGCTGTCATTGTACATTATGTGAACAAGCAGGGTGAGTTTGGGTCTGTGAAACTGGCTTGGCTCCTGAGTTAAACAGGGATGTGACTGAGATTTGATTAAGGAGAGGTTCAGCTGGGCCTCTCTACGGACATTTACTGAATACTGTTGAGTTCAAGATGCTGCAGTGAAAAGTTTTGATGCTGAAATGGGAAAAGGAGGACATTTTTATCTAAAACACAAATGTAAAACAATTCAGACCTAAACTACAAGAACATGTATACATATATATATATATATTTTTTTTTTTAGGCACATCTGGTACTGTAGTTTAAATAGGGAACAATACAATGAACATGTTATGTTTCCTGTGTGCTCTGCTCATCACTCATGGTTAAAACACACACCCACTGTGGACAGACAGAACTAAGTTGTGACGTTACAGCAGTGCTTTTAAAAGGTGTTTCCATTAAACTGTACGTACCAACCGGCAGCTCAGTACCTGGAACATACAGTGATTCACCTTTAACAAGAGGTCAAGATGAGCATTTCATGTTTTTGTGTTTTTTTTGCAGATACCATTTCTTCACAGCTCACTGTAGATTTCCTCCATCGATACAAGTTGTGTGTTTGTGTATGTGTGTTTGTGTGTATTGGACTTGTATGACAGTGTGCACTGATCCCAGCCCTTACCATCCTCATCGACCTTTTGGATGGGCTCAGAGGGCACGGAGGCCTCGCTGGAGCCGTACATGTTGACCGAATACACTCTGAACTGGTACTTTTGCCCGTCTTGCAAATCAAAAACCGGGTAACGAGGGGAGTGCAGTTTGACTGCTGTGTTGATCCGCTGCCATGCTCCAGTGCCTGCTAAGCACTGTGGGAGAGTCGGGGAGGGGGGGGGGGGGGCATGAGAAGGTACAGCCATCTGCGACAACCTCATCAATGTAGCACAAACACAAGGAGGAGCTTTCAGGCTGGAGATCATGTGTTTTTGCATTGTTGGGGCTCAATGCAGTTTTAATTTGGCCATACCCGGACTCTGAACCTGAAATATCAATATATATAATATCAAAGTGTGTGTGTGTGTCAGAATGGTAAAAGATATGACCACCATTATGTTACAGAGAATCTGCTATTACTGGGCACCCGCTAGAGCCCACGCGAGACTGGATTTTTGGGGGCCAATAACACATTTTGTTATTTAAGAGTCTTACAAATATGACGATACGTCTGCAACAATAATAAAACACGGGGTCCTCAAACTTGACTGGGCTTAGAGAGTTGTGACGAGGATGTATAAGGAGGCAGGACGAACACATGACCTAACCAATAAATATTCAAGAGTACATTTCACTTGAATATTAAATGATCATAAATACTATAACTATATAAACAAAAGGAAGTAGGGGTTAAACTATACACTACATAAAATGTTTGCATATATGCAGATACTATTATATCTGTATATCTGTACCATTATGGACTGGTAATATCAATACTGCCAATATATAATTTGGGCTCTTGTTGACTACATTTCTAGCTGCAACTGACTGTCAATTATTTATGTGAAGTTGTGACATTTGTCTTTTTTGTGGCCATATTTGGATTTTGCATTGACTGCAAACAAGTGAAGCCCCAACAATGCTGTTGACACATGGTGAGCTTCAAGTGCTTTCATGTCCATGTGCTTGGAATACATTACATGAGATTAAAAAACACATGTAACCTCTTAAACTCTGATGGACAGTGAAGCCATCTTTACATACTCGCGTTGTGTTCGAACCCACAAACATTTTTAAAAAAGTCCAACGCATCAGGATGAATTCTGGGGAAATGTGTGTGTAAAATGATGCATAAGACATCTGTAATATTTCCATTTGACACAATGGTGCAGCCATAAAAACACATGTAATTTTGGGGTCTGAATTAACGTTAAGCGACATTGAAAAGGAAAATCCTGAGTTTAAGAGGTTAACGTCTCCTTCATCGTTTCACTACATTACAGTAAAAGTGGGCTACATTGATGGGAAATGGATGTCCAAAGGCGAAGCGACACACACCTTCTCGATGACGTACCACAGCGGAGCTCGTCCGCGAGGGCTGGGAGGCTTCCAGCTCAGCACGACGTACGATTTGAAAATCTCGGATGCGTGCACATCGGCGGGCTCCCCCGGGATAGTTACATAGCCTAGATTGGGAGTGAACGGTGTTGAGGCCTAAAGTACAAACACCAGCACCTGTTGCAGAAGTCCCACATCATGTGTTCTTTTAACTGAGGGTTGTGAAGTGTTTTAAATAATGTATTTCATAATGTTATATTAATAGGTTTTGTTAAAAAGTGTACAACTGAATGAATCCCTGATTGGATGACTGCAACATCTTTTCCTAATTAAAATAAAGAGCTCAAGTCCTGCCCCCCTTTCAAGCTGACATGTGCTCTACTAGTCTTAGCCAGACAACGTATTCTCTTATACAGGGTTTCTTTGGCTGAACACTGAATATTCTGGTCATTATTCTAATCTGCTTTTGTACTGGCTGGTAAAATGTGTCCTTTGTGCTTTTTTTAACAAAGAGAAAATTATTATTTTGTTGGCATTCAACAAAAAGAAAACCTCCGTACCTCCACAGATACATACAGAGGTATTCATTTCTTTAATCGAGTCCATAAAGTTTGGCAATAAGAGTATAATAGAGTACACTGCAGTAAAACGTGGGACTTCTGCAGTAGCCTCATGTGGAAAAAGATGCCGTCGAGATTATTTTGTTTAGTTTCTAAATTAGTTTTTGTGTTAAAGGTTGGCTTTAAAGTAGAGAAGGAGATACTCGGCACACTTTGGAGAAGGAAGAAAACTCTTGAAGAGGTTTAATTGACAAAAACAATTTCAGTCGATTAAAGCACGTAGAGGTGGAGTTAGATCAAAGATGGCACCACGACAGTTAGGACGGGAGTGTGGAGCATTAGAACCAACAAGTTAGAGAAGATGATAGATTAGTTTTGATGTGACGGTCAAGATGTTAGGGCTCTTTTTGATTCTTAAAGTTTAGACCATTGTGGTGTGTTTATAGGTGCATTCTGACATTTGAGAGAACCTTGTCTGGTGTCAGCTAATGTTTTACTGACCTACTATACAATCAAGAGGTAATGAAGTAAATCCTGCATAGATATCAGAGCTGTATGGGAAAGAATTAAGCGACGCAAAAATAAATATTTCCGCTCTGAGAATGTGAACAACATGTTTCTGACAGAATTCAGAGCTGGTTAGTTTTCTTAAAATGGCTGAAAATGAAACTAAACCCTGAAACTAAGTAAGAACAATGTCAGATTTTTAATCTCTAAAATAATTCTGACATGAGAAGAGAAAAGATTGAGAAAATAATCCTGACTTTTTCTCAAAACTTTGACTTTACTCTCCAGATTGTGATGTGTTTTCAGAAATATGAGACAGTAAAAGCCTGTTTTGTCCTCATATATTACGTTTGTGTGATGCCTCTGTGATCGGCTATGAGGACGTTGACGGGATGTTACGAATGCGGATAATATTTACTTCTTTTAAAAATGAAACTGCAGTTTTATTTACGGTATGACTCAGTGAATGATTATTGATGATGGTGCTGATTGGGTTTGGAAAGAGGGACATGGGGTTAGCATTTGGTTTGTTTGGGATTACGATGAAGTGGTTTTAAAGGATTAAAAGCAGATCTCTGAACCCAGATCAGCCTTTGTACACTACTGTACCTTCCAGGTCATCGTCCTTGATCACTATGTCGTATTTTCCTTCGATTTTAATCACTGTTGCAGGAAACAACAACAACAACAGGCCCGTTAGGAAACAGCCGTATCCCGCCGGTTTGCATTTGGTATTTACCTTCCTCGGTACCTTGCAGCCTCTCGCTCTCGGCAGCGTCGAGGGCGGTCACTTTGTCCGACTTGCGTGACGGCCTGCTCGTGCCGGCGCTGTTCACGGCTCTGACCCGGAAGTGGTAGGAGCGGCCCACGCTCAGGCCGTGCACCGGGTATTTACAAACCTTCACTGGGGCATCGTTGCACTGGACCCAGGTGTCGCTGCCGGCTTCACACCTACACACCGGACCATCATCATCATCATCATCAGCAGCAGCAGCAGCATCAACATTTACAAAACATAATGAAGCTTGTTTTTCAATTGTGTAAAGGAAAGATCAGCTTTCTCTGTTTCTAACAAAAATGAATGGAAAGTAAATAAAAGACATTAAACTTTAATGTTTTTTCAGCTAAAGTTGCATTAGTTGTTTCTTTTTAGGCAACAGCCGAAAACAAAACCTCTCAGATAAAACTATTAGCGATAACGACTATTTTCATCACTGATTATTCTGTCAATCGCGTCTTTGATTAATCCATTAATCGTTTAGTCTATGAAATGTCAAAGAAATAGTGAAATTACCCATCACAAGTTCTGTAAACCCAAAGTGACGTCTTGAAATGTTTCAAATGAAAAGCAGCAAATCCTCACATAGAAGAACCAGAAGGTATTCGACCATTTTACTTAATTAATTAATGAATTAATTAATCGATGCCGCCAGACCAAAACGATTGAGCTAAAAGAGGCTAAAAGAGTGTTGATTCTCTGTAGGTTTGTCCCTTTCACAATACAGGTCAACACAAAAACTTATTGATGAGTGCAGCTTTAAGTAAGTGCTATGACATAATATCACACTTAATCATTTCCTTGGCATTAAGTGCAGTGTAATTTTTAATCTGACTGTAATAATGTTAGTGAGCCAACTCTGTGCTATAAAAAGAAACCTGAAGGGTTTTCAGGGCGCAGACTGACCGATCCACAAAGTATCCGGTGATGGCCGCCTCATTCACGGTGTTGGGGGGTTTCCAGGCAACCAGGACGTAGTCCGAGTTGATGTCATAGGCCTTCACACTCATTGGTGCACCAGGGGCCCCGGCCGCAGAGGGAGCGGCATCTAGGGAGCAAGGACACAAGGACAGAAGGTAAGAAGGGAAGAAGGAGGGATGATAGATTGTTTGCAATTAAACAATCCAGCAGATTTCCAAGAAAACGTGACCCAATGACCTGGTTTGTAAAAAGTTTCTAAAAATCAACGTGGCGACGAGACGTATCCTACCTGAAACGAACAGGTAGGCACTATGCTCGGCTGTGCCCTCCTTCGTAAAGATGCGGAGGGTGTAGAGGCCCTCATCGTCCTTGGCCAGGTGGGGCAGCGTCAGACGAGCCGCACCTCCACCCACCGCCAACTCCACCAGCTTACTTGGTTTCAGCAGTTTATCTGTTAGCAGACAAGATGGAAGACACAGTGAGGAGCGACCAAAAACAACACACAACCAGCTGTTTGACTCTGAGGAAAAGAGGATAATTTGAATTAAATCAAAATAAATGAAAAGCAATAACAATGCTGACGTGTCCTTTAGCAAGTCGTGGACTGTATACCAGAATGATTGAAAGTCTCACCGTCTCTGTACCACTGGGCGAGGGGTGGTAGGTTGGGAAGGTCGGGGACGACCACCATGCTACACACCAGACTGACGGAGCCGCCCTCCACACCAAACGTCACCGAGAACCGATCCAGCAGGGTGACCTCCAGCTTACTGGCATGGATCTCAGTGAGATGGGGCACTGGGCAGGAGGTGAAACATCACTGTTAACCATCATTTACACTTCATGACATATTCACTGAAACACAGTCTATTTGGGTTGCATATCTCTAAGGTGGACGTCCAGAATAAAAATACAACTATATTACATGTGGATGTAAACTCTACATTTCAATTCAAAAGGTAATAAACCTTTAAAACCGGCCAAGAATACCAGGGACCCCCTAATCAGAGGAGTTAGGATGGCAGGAAATATCTCATAATCGTAAAAAGTTAAAATTAGATTTAATACACTCATAAATGCACATTTAGGGGATAGAACTGCTAGGGGCCCCTTCAGGGACCCCTGGGAATTGTCAGACCTCTGTTTAGGAACTGCTGTCTCACACAAGTGGCTCTCATTGTGTGGCCCAGGGACCACAAGAGATCGTTGGGAGGGTCCCCAGGAAAATGTAGACTAGTTGATGAAAACATTTTCAATCACTAACTGGACCGAGGGGATTTCTGCGCTAACAGGTCCAAACAGGAGACATTGTGGTCTGTTTGAAGCACACAGACTGTCTGTATTAATGGTGGACATGATGACGTGAATGTTACGAATGTATGAATGCTATTTACTGCGCGCTTGTTTCTACTCTGTCTGTGTTCGGCAGCTTCCTACAACAGTTTCCACTGCTTATCAGGCTTCTCACATGCACTGCTATTTGTAGCCAACGGATTGTGTTTGGGCCTGATTCCAACCAAATAAATTAATAAATCCCTGCAGCTCCTGGCCCCTCTCTCTCCCCTCACCTAGACCAAGATGGCAGGACTCCCCGGCTCCTGCTGCCCCTGTGAAGAAAAGAAAACCGTGATTCCAGAGGGAAACATGACAGGTGAATAAAGTCTGAGGAAGTAAAGAGACAGAACAAGAGGACGACTTACTCTTCACAGTAACGGTGGCCTTGCTGGTAGCCGTGCCATGCTGGTTGGTGGCCACAGCGCTGTACTCGGCAGTATCACTCACAACACACCTACAAGACCAGACGGCATGGAAACATGTTATGAATGTGTGAATATATATCCAAAGCTTTCCATATTAAATGTTCCAATATCATGTTTTATTCTGAATATTTATGTGCATCAATTAAACTGTGGTGCTGTGTGTTTATGTCATAAACAGGGTTTATCTTACTTGAGATATTTCTTAAGTACTTTTTCGATACAAGTAAATATGTCTGATGTTGATTGTTAGACAGAATATATTGACTACTTTCAACCTAAAGTCTACTTAAGGGGAAATATAAGGGGGATAATTTGATTTTAAGAGGCTAAACATTGAAATACGATAAATATATATGAAAAATACATGTTTTACTGTTGTCAAGAAGTCAAAGGTGAAGGTTTGGTTTTAGGAGACAAAACCATAAACCTGAAATCATGTGAATACTACTTTGTGCATTTAAATAAATCAGTATCAACCCGGCAACAACAACTTTAAAAGGGAGCGCTGTCTTTTACTGCCTTTTAGAGTCTATTATGTTTTACTAAAGCCCTGCGTCGTGTCTGCAGGTCCTCCTCTCAGGCTACATATAGACCCGAGAGCCCAAACACTAATAACAGGTAGAGCAGTCAGTAATGTGGCCTGAGAGGCAAAACCCAGGGGAAAAAAGGCTCTATATATCACACTGCTGTTTACAAAGCAAACTGTCACTGTAAAAGTGTGTGTGTGTCTATATGTATGTGTGCGCCCCCCCCGCCCACCTCCAATGGACATTTTGCCATAAAAATGTCCACATTTAACATGTCAGACAAAAAGGATTTGAGCGGGAAGAGAGGGAACAACCAGCTGAACACTGAGCCCATCTTAACGTCTTGGCACACTTATACAGTCAGACAAGCAGTTAAGCTCTTTCTTTCCACAACAACACGTCGGTGGCTCTTCAAGGGAGGCTGTGAAGTCCTTAAGTCAATGTTTGACATCGTGTACTGCCTCTTTTGAAAAGTGATCTCACATGTTGGGAGGGCACCGAAAGGACGCTGTACCAAGGCAGTGGCGCCCTTGTGACAGCGATTGAAGAGGCGTCTGAGGGTGAGAATAGAAGGAAGAAATGTGACCTTCAGCCTGGACGGAACTATTTTAAAAGACGGTCCATTTTCTCAGCTGTGGGGGACATAAACTGAGTTCTTCTTCTAGTGAAGCTTTTCACTCGGACTCTGAGTGAGAAAACTCTTAAAACGGCATAAACGTCGGTCTCCTCGCTGACCCTGTAATGCAATGACGGAGGACCGGAGATATTCAATGCCTCAGAGAGAAAGAAAGAAAGAGAGAGAGAGAGAGAGAGAGAGCAGTGGGAGGAATTCATGGCTCGAATGACGCAAAGGTCAGCACTTCGACACCAACAGCTGAGGAGTCTTGAAGATGACGAACAGGCCAGCCGGCCGGCCCTGGCCCTCCATCTAACAGTCCTCCCTCTCCCTCTTCAGCCACCCGTCTTTTCATTTCTGACACCAAAAGTGAAGGCAGAAGGCTAAAATATTAAACATTAAAGGTGAAGAGTCACAGAGGAGATTATTTAGCTTTGCAATAGTCACCTCTGAACTCCTTCTGCTCGTTTGATTTTCCTCCTGTACCCACACATCCTTTTATATTTCACACATTTCAAGGTTTCGTACTTTTTGTGTACAGAAAAGGCTGCGCAAGACACGGTTGTGTCCCTCGTGTTGATATGATTTCTGCAGTGTGTGGTAGGCAGATAACATGGTTGAATTGTTACAGTTAAACTTGGGAAAGTGCAGTTTTGTGTACTTTTACACATCTTTCCGACTTGTGAGATCAGGATTCTCTCATCTGAAACCAGGCAGAACTGCTGTGTGTGATGTTTTGAAGAACATTCAGTTTATTCTCCGCAGAGTTTGTGTTTGTGTCGTACCTGCTAATGATCAAACTGTGGACTCCATACTTGTTTTCAATCTTGTACTTTCCTGGGGTGCTAAGTGGGTCGACTGGCACTCCTCCTTTATACCTGCAAACAGTCAACAGTCGGTGATGCGTTCTTCACACCTAAATGCTCTCACTTTAAACTGGCAAAATATCTGTGCGTGTATGGGGATATGACTCTCTGGTGGGCCATGCAACAATAACGTGACATGTGTTGTGTACTTAAATAGCAGCAGACATTTACAAGGTGGTGGCTGCTGGGAGGGTATGCTGAACATCGTAGATTGGCATTAAAGGGTAAAAGAACGCTAACAAACCTTTTCTGGGTATCTCGAAGCTGTTTTTCTTCCCAGAAAAATGCAAAACAACTAAACGAAACCTCAAAATATAAATTACCGTCGTAAAACACGGTAATTAAGTTAATTGGGAATGTGGTTTGGTGTATTTTGTGACTCGTCTGGTAAGTTGTTCTGCAAGCTTAAATACGACATACTTTAAATGTGGTTTTGCTTAATCTGACACGATGACATGAGATGTGAATATTCTGACCATTTGACAAGGGGCCTCGGGTTTCCCTGCAAAGTGCAGAACAGTTTGACAGGAGTCTTCTCCCACACGGTGTGGGGCCGCAAGGCCACCAGGAAGTCCGGCATCTTGGGGATGTCATCCAACAAATCCACCCTCTTGGTCATCATGCCTTTAACCTGGAGAGCGTAAACTGTGTCAAGTGAATGTATACAGCACAGTGCATCGTTCTAAACCCATATCTAAACCTATAAAGCATCAATCATACATAGATTGAGGGATTTCACAGTATTCAATGATGTTTTAAATGAAAATGATTATAATTACTGTATAACCATCTATGATAAAAGTAGACACATTCAATGTTTCACTGTTGAGAAATATTGATCAAATGTTGTCAGCTCTCGTCTGTCTGTTTGACAAGGCCAATGACATCATCAAAAGCAAGCAACTAGTTCAAGATGAGTTCAATTTTTTTATTAGTCTTTCTTAAAGTTTGAATGAGTCGCAGATTTTAACGTTTCTTTGGACAGAACAAACAATCACTTCCAATCCAAAACAGTTATCTCAATTTCGTGTCGACCGAACCGGAGAACACTTTGAATCACCAATCTCAAATATATGTGATATGAAATATCTGATGTTGTGCGGTCGGCTGCTTACCTCTCTCTGGAGAGCAAGAGTTTCCACTTGGGCCTTGGTGGACATCCTCATCCTGTGGAGCTCCTCCTGAATAACAGTCAGTCCCTTCTCAACATTCGTGCTCACTCGCTGGTACTCCTCAGTCCCCTCAGCCGTCCTACCGACACACAATTTAAATTGATCCACTACTAATACAGGAACCAGCTACGTACATATACGACTACACGTGAGTAAAATAATTCATTTCGAGCCCTTCGACCTTATCTACATGGCAGTTTCCATCTAATCTCCGTCTCACGATTAGAAGTAAAGCAGGAACTAAACTTCCAGAATTGGAAGAATACAGTATATCTGCAGATTAGATGTCTTGACTGGGTTCAGCTAGACTGTAGTTCAGTATTCCCTTACACCTAAAATAGCCTGACATGCGGCAGCAGCCAATGGGAACTCACCTCTGCCGGAACACCGGTATGGTATACGCTGGTTCCGCCATAGCCTCTGTGGCCTGGGCCTGCACCTGGGTCACCGATTTAGAGCTTGATTTCCTGTCGGGAGGAGGTCCATCATTAGAAAACAGGCATTAAAAAGAACCACAACGGACCTTCGGGTTTTAGTTTTGCAGAAGCAGCCGCTGTACTAAAATCTCACATGATCCACATGAAGTTTTCTTTGAAGTAATTATACAGTAGTACATAATGGTGCCTCGTAAGTCTTGTAAATGTCTAAAATATGTGTACTCTGTATTAATTTGCTTTAGTTTAATATGGATGGACTTAATATGGTGTAACTCCTCTGTATTTGTTAATGGAGACCACATCTGGAGCATCGCCAATATAATGAAATCCAACACCAGCTATAAAGTATCCTGAAGAAATCCTTTCTTATGATATCTTAATGATATGTCATTATTCCCCTTTATGACAGCTGATACACAGACTTGCTGCCACCTCCTCACTGTGCACTTTCATTGGACTGCATCTATTGTGAAAAGGTTGATAGCGGTTAAAAAACTCTTTTTAAAGGATACGTTCACACGGTTGATCAACCCGACGTGTTTTGTATAAAAAAAAACTAGCATTTAAAAACACTTAAAAAATGTTTTTCTTTTCCAATCACTCGCATGGAGAAACTTAGTGGTGATATCAGTATCTGCAGCTCTGACCACTGGCCTCAGATGTAGGTCAGGTTCAGGGGAGGGGCACGCGGCCCCTGAAATAAGGCAGGGGCTACATGACAACATGGCAGCTTTCTATGGGATGACCCGGTGATCAGAACTCGGATGTTCTGCCCCCATCACTGGTGATGACGAAGCTAGCACAGCCTTCAACGCCTGTCTCAAGTTCAGCGTAACTACGTTGCATAGCAGAGCTGGACTAAGAGCCAGGTAGGGTGCAATGCTTTTTTTTTTTTTTTTAAAGCGTGCAACAGAAATCTAGTAAAACACATGTCTCCACAAACTGTTGGCAGAAGCTATAGAGCATCAGTAGCACTAGCATTATCTGTAGCCCTGTCCAGGACACTGAAAAGGGACTACAGACTCACCGGTGACCATTTTAAAACGTTCCAAGATTACAGACACACAGGACACGTCATCTTCCTCCTCAAACTAAATCAACTTCAGACAGAGGAACAAAGAGCATCACACGGAGGGATGAATATGTATTCCCGCTGAATACCACGAAGTGAAGTGACTGGATCGGCCTTGTCATCAGCTGAACTGAGCCTTTCTCTCGTCAACAATGAGTTTGCTGACTCACACATTATGCATATTTCTCACTGTCTGTAGAAACAATAAACATTTGTGCCTCAAGTTTGAGTCATAAAATAATGGAAGTAATGGTAAGAATGTTTTCTGGACCTATTTATGCGTCTAGAAACACAAACACATAAAACCACTAAGTCTGCTTTTAAAATATTTGCAAAATACAGTCAATTATTAACTAACGCTGGAGGGAAAAAAAACCCACACCTGCTCTGATAATTAACTGTTAAAACTATATATGGGATGCACATGAAATGTAACCAACGTCTGGCGTAGTTGAATATGAATTTGACAGAAAAGTTATGGATGTGAATGCTTTTAATTTGTTGAAAGATTAAGATAATGTTTAACAAATGACCACGTCTAGTCAAGAAAAATAAAGGTATAAAGGCAAAAAGGTCTGATTGTGGATGGAGAGCTTGCTGGCTGACGGTTTGGACCCGAGTTTGGATTTACAAAATCTCCTTAATTGGAACATAGCAGTCATTATTAGCCTTCATCGCTCTGTAACGGTCTGATTTGTTTGTTAAAATCTGGCCCCCGCACAGCTTTAAATCTGACGTCAGAAGAACTACGGACAGCCAGCCAGGAAGCAGATGGATATGCAGCAGGAGCATGAAGACCCCCCCTTCGTCAGATCTGCCCCTCAGCATGTCTTTAGCTCTACGTGGCAAAGCAGCAAGAGCTTTTCAAAGTCGCAGGTGAATTCCACCTTCATACCTTTGCTGCTGCATCTGCTGCTGCTTGACAACACATTGAGTGTGATGACAAGCGTAATCGGTTTTGACTTGGCTCACATGCTTCTTCTTATACCAAGGTATGACTTTGGAAGCCATGACTGGAACACTTCAAGGAGACCTGGCCAACAGCACCAGGGGGAGGGGCGGGGGGAGACCAAACATGTGTTAGCCATGATAACAATGTCAATACAAGTCTGTCCTTTGCTATTATTGTTACTGCAGCCATCATGAAGTACATGATACACATTTTCCCAGTAGATTTTAAATACAGTACAGTACAAGCTCTACTGTTGCTCTACTCAAGAACACTTATATTCATATTATACATAATAAATGACCAATGCTAAAACACTGTTACTTAAAGAACGCAAAAATATCATTTAAACATAATTATCTCAGAGGGCGACACGTCAAAGTCCCACATTTAGGAGGCATCGGGGAACAGCTCAAACATATACCAGAGCTCAGCACTTCAAATGTTTCACCTTACAACCTCACACAGCTCAGCTATGAATAGCTTGCAGCAGTCTGCCTACTCCATGATTGGAAAATGAAGGAAATAGAGTCATTACCATCAGTGCACAGCCCTCACTCTATTTAATTAAAACCGGCATGCAGGAAATGAGACTGATCAGACTGTGTAGGCTCTTTTAAATTTGTAAACCAGCTGTCAAACACTCACTCTGCGTCAGGCTCATTACGCTTCCATTCTGTATAATCAATTATTTCAACACAGGACACATTTTCTTTTTGTCTGACACAAAGTGGGAAAAGAGGGTCAGCCACCTCTTAACGCCCTGGTATGTAAGCAAGTAGTGCTCAGGGAGATTACAACAGACCGCTGCCGTTTCCCCACACGGGAGGCAGATTATCTACAGCCATTCATTACTGCAGCACATTTCACTTGTTCCACACTTGACAGCAGATACCTTCTCCTCCTAATCTGAGCTGAACATCTTGGAAAAAGTTATTTCTCCAATAAAATGAGCCTACAAGGGAGCAAATATTAAGAAAAGTGACTTACCCCAAGAGATTAAAACAGCGCAAAGCGGTGGCAGACCAGCCTGATGCCGCTTGGGAAGCACTTGCTGATGGTAACAAAAATATTACCCTCTCACAGGAGGAATGCTGTCCCCCTTCCACCCCATGTATGGACGCACTTAAGACTATATATAGCATTTACCCCCAAATTTTGTTCTCATTCTGCACTTTGGAGATGAAGAGTGTGCATCCACACCTGCAATTTTATTGAATAATTTAGAGGCATGTTTCATCCACTGCATTTACTCAATTTAAGGATTTCTTTTGAGACTTTTAGTGAAAAGTTAACAGAAAACGATGAAAGTCGGTAGAGCGCTTAAGGAGGCTAGATTTCTAAAATGAAATACCGTTTCCACACAACAATAACTCATTTCAGAAGTCCTTAAATTAATTTCAAAATGGCATATTGCCAGTCTTCCCATTATTGGCAAGAAGACTGATTTCCTTTTCTAACAAGATTAATAACCTTTAGATTTTACAAATATTCATTCAGCCGAGAGCCAGAAAGACATTTTGAGATAATTTGCTGGCAAATCCCAACACTGAAAGCCTTATGAGACCTTTTTAGGTTTCTCGAGACAGCCTGAGACGGCCTGTCCTCCTTGGCTCAACACTTGTGGGCAGCAGTCAGGCTATTTTTAACAGCTAGTCCTCCGATACGGTGATACCCCCCAATTCTTACTGTACAAGAGCCCCTGCAGCTATTTCTGTTCACTCAAGTCTATTTAAATAAACAAAATGACGAGAAGACACAGAGGAAAAAACATCTTATGAAGCCGAGATGGTGAAACAGTGAACTCAACAGAGGTAGCAAGCCTTGAGCTCTTTGCCCAGATGACCTGCAGTTGTTCCCATGTGGCTTCACTGGAAAAGCCCCCCCCCTCCCTCCTCCCCTCTGTTTAGAGGACACTGGTGTTTAATTTTACTATATATTCTTTAATAAAACACATAAACTCTCAAAATGTGTATTACATGTCCTCCTTACAGCCGTCAAGTGTGGGGTTTAGAATTTCTTTTTCACTTTTTGGCGACCCCTAGTGGTAGTATTAAGAAAGACACATCAGTGCACACCAACATCCTGAGCCACATGTAAGGACTGGCAAAGCGGAGGTTAAATTTAACCAGCGTAGAAACATATTCTACCAGAGAAGATGCAGTTTGGAAGGTTTAGGTGGAGTTATGGGACAAAATAAACAACAAATACAAGAAAATAAAAAGAGTTGAAATAAGAAATGACGTTCAAAATCGATTAGGTAACTCAAAGCAATGAGGAAGAGAGACCAAAGCTAGGTCCGTGACTGTTGGAGAGGCACTTACTACAAGTGTCCTGATGAACGGACTGCAGAGGATCATCCACCTACAAAGACCAACCACAGTTAGTTTACAATCAGTTCATCCACACAGACAACGTAAAACAAACACTGTGTTTGTTCATAGATTCTTCTTAATCTACTTAAACCACAAAAGTGAAATATATTCTCTGTACTTTCCTCCACAAGTCTGCTCTACTAATTCCTTTGGATTCTCCTAATAAATACATAAACAAATAAAACAATAAACAGTAATGATTATAATGTGTGTGCAGCCTCTCATGTGCATCTTTCATTAGACCCCCCCTGACTGGTAATGTGCCCACGTCTTTCAAACTTGACGTCCATAGTTTGCAATAGAGTTTTTGTAATAAATTTGTAGTCTCAAAGCCCCAGCTGAAATGACTCAAGTGTCACTGAAGTGCGCCTTTAAATCCATATTCAGATTGGTGGTATTCTCTGTTAAATGCCGCCACCTGCTGTCTATTTACTGGAAGTTGCCGTAGATGATCAGCTGATCAGGAAAAATCAATGTTACAAGGTGCTTTACAGCAGCACACCAGGATTAAAACATTTCAAGACAAGAAATTAAAATACAACACACAAGCAGTCGACAACGACAGAAAGAATGAACATTTCAAGTTTTGAAATAGCCAGATATTCAATCTGAAATTATATTTACATTCTGATTAATTTAAACTATACACATAAAGTTTGAAAAATGACTCAAAACAAAGCAGAAAAGTAGCAGAATGGTGCAGTTTGTGTTGCTTTACCCTTTGACCTGTAAAGGAAACACTTTCAGGCTTTGTTTTGTTGTTTTTTTTTGTTTTTTTACTGCACACCACGCTCACAGAAGCTGCTCACAAATCATCATGACAAACAAAGTGAAATGCAGGAAAAACAAATCAGTAAAGAGGAACAAGCAGACAGGCTGAGATACACTGATACACTCTCTAAAAACCGAACGAGCTTCAACTAATTGGTCTTTTTTTGAAGCGCTGCTGTGTTGTTAGATAGTTCTCTTTACTTTATCCACCCCCCCGTTTTTATGCCAGTTGACACACGTATGTACGAGTGTGTGTGTGTGTGTGTGTGGATCTCCTGCTGGATTCCAGTCTCCTTCCTCTCTCTGGCCCCAGAACACAGCATGTGTGCAGTGGGAATAAAAGGGATTATTGGAGCATGATAATATGATGAGCAGGAAGTTCACAAGTTTGAGGGGCCTCATCGCCGCAAAGCAACATTCACGTCTGACTGTGAACTTTTAGACCGTTTGAGTGAATGTTTGAATGATAACTTTCATTTATCTGTTTTGTTTGTGACTCAAGTTATGAGGAGACATTCCAACATGTTGTCATTTGATAATGAATAATTCACTGGATTTTTCTTTAACCCAGCTGCAGCCGCACGTTAAGATATTTAACTGACTAATTTGACCTTTTCTTTGACACTGTGTCACGCCAAAACAACACTTCAGCTCAGACAAAATATCCCAAAAACGATTGACCTGATTTCCACAAAAGAAAGATTCCTCATGATTTCGGTGACCTCCCTGACCTTTCACAAAAATACTAAAGTCTGCTATGAAGTTAAATTTACTGAGCAAATTCGAGTTCCTCAGAAAAAACGACTCGTATACATGAGCTTGTAAACATCTCATAACCTAACTGGTGGATTACTGTCAAATTTCTACAACAATTCACTGAAATCTATTTTAAGATAGCCTACTAACTAAATAATAAACAACATATGGTACTATAACGTCCTTGGCATGAGGGGTTTGCTTCAATGAATGAGAAAAGTGATGGAGCTGCTGATTTATAGGTGTTTACCTCTATGACTTAAGTCAGTTAAGGTGCAGATGTATTGCTTTTTATTGCTTTTTATACATATTTTCTGTCGTTTTCTATCCAGGTATCACATCTGAAATGTCAACTAATATTCCTGTTTTCATTTGTGTGTGTTAAACTGAAAATAAACACTGCTGACTCACTTCCACGGATCTTCACAGCAACACGTCCTTTCATTATCGTTTTTTTTTTTCAGTTAACTGCCAAAACACAAAGACACTTCAATAAAATGTTATAAAACTGCACGTTTAAAAACTAAAATTACAGTCACATTTCACAGGTTATAACTCCCGAGTTTGACTTTGAATTATCCTCAAATGGGCACTTTTCTTTGCCTCAGCATCGATTAACTGGTTATATAACAGTAATGCAATGACGAGGCTTTATTAGGTTTGTGTGTCAGCAGTCTGTCAGTAGGGACACTGAATCGACGACTCATGTGAAGGTCACTAGAGAAGGTCACCTTAAAGCAGCCATGACACCAGGCAGGATATTCTGCCTCAGAGGGGAGTGAATGAATGCTAAGCCCTCCCTCCTCTCAGTCTCCCTTCTGAGCTGCTCTGTTGGGGCACAGAGGGGGGGGGGGGTACAGGGAAACCTTTCTTTTCACTCTGCAACTCACTGACTCGCCGCCGGCAGAAGACGGGACAGAGGAGGAGGGGGATTGTGGGGGATCGAGGAGGGAAGTCCTAAATCACAGCCGTTCAGGGGGGAAAAAGAAGGACGTCAGAGAGTTTGCACGTCATTGAGTCAGCAGACTTTACGCATAGCGTGGTGACGTAGCCGAGCTGCAGGGGGGGGGGTGGGTTGGGGGGTCGTCTCTGACTAGCAATACTGAGATTTGTTGCATCAGAACTCATCAACAATTCAAAGAGGGGCTTCAAACCACGTGTTGCACATAATTAAAAGAGGACATTCTTTAAAGAAAACACAAACAGACATTTTCCATAATACATTCAATTAATATGACTTCACCACAGCAGGGCTGAACAGTAAGTGCTGATTTTACTGACAAAAGAGTTACTCACACAAAGTTAGTAGGGATCAAGGCCACTGATACGTTGGGGAAAAACAAAAACTAAACTTGGAGACATGGTGAACTAAAGCGTGGAATACCATCCGTCTCCTTTTCTGCTGGTTTCAGTTCTGTTCTTGAGGTCCAGAGCTTCTACCAGCTTTTCGACCTCTAATCAGTCGCTGATTTACACCTGGAGTTGTAATTGATTGTGATTAACTATCTGGCGGAACAGGAAGACAGCTCGACACAAGACCAGTACTTTCCTATATACTAGTAATATAATGTTTGTATTAAGTATGCAACTGGACACAGGAAAGAACTGAGAATCCCGTTTTGTTTGAGTTAAATTTTGGTTTAGGAGCTTTAAGCCGTTTTAAACGTAGAGAGTCTTTACACCACAAGTTATGTCTCGGTTCCCCTCAGTGAGCATCGTGCCCTTAAACAGCAGTTTGTGAAGGCAGACATTTTATCTCTTTGTTCTTTCATTTTCATGAACTCCTGGAATAACTAAGTGAAGAATGAATCTCCATGCTCAGTCATCACTACAGTAAGAGGTTTGTGATACTGTGGTTATCAAACATAGTTTCAAGCAATTACTTGGCAACATGCTAGCTGCAGCATATCTTTGGGCGCCCAGCTGAATGGTCTATGACACTAGCTGCTGTGGGAGGGGAGAGTGTTGCAGGAGATAAGAAAGCGTCAGTCACGAGCCGGTTTCTCCAACTGTAGTACGTGTGGAGCTGTGGTGGTTGGATGCTGCAGCTTGTATCTGATGCCCTTCAGCCTGTAGCTGATGCTGACTGTCATGCAGCAGGGAGAGGGACGATGACATCATCGTGTGGTAGCCCTGCCCCTCTGCACGTACACCTCTGGGTGCCGTGGCAACGTGCGAGACGTGCCGGTCTGGGGGAAGTCTTTGGCTCCCTGAGCTGCTGGGAGGAGAGCGGCAGGTTATCGTGCACTTGCAGCTTCCTGTTTCAGCTCACACAGCCCCCCCCCCTCTCTTCCTCACTCCCCTGCTGCTGTAGGAGAAGCCCCCTCCTCTCATCTAACCCTCCCCTTCTTCCTCTCCTTCACGTCCCCAGCTAAGCCAATCAGATTGCTCGGTGGGGGCAGGGCATAGCAGAACCACCATTCCAGTGCGGAGCTGCTGCATCTCCCCAGAGCTAACAGGGAGCTAGCAGCTCAGAGGGAGGAGACACGCTCAAACCCAGCCTCTGTGTGTGTTTGTGTGTTTAAGTGTGTGTGTGTGTGCGTGTGTGCGTGGCTGTAAGTGTGTGCCTGTCGCAGACTAGCAGGCACGGACACTGCTGCACTCTTGTTTCACCAGACTTTTTCCTTTTAACCTTGCCTTGCCACGGTGCTCAGCTCAGGCCTGCTTCTTCCTCCACTTCAGGATAAAGAGGGATCAGCGTGGGGGGACAGGAGAGAACAGACGGCAGCCTTCCTTTCCCTCCTTCTTTACTCTCTAACCACCTCGTAGTCGGTGACAGCTCCTGGCGGACGTGCAGGCAGGATGATAGCAGCTCAGCTTCTGGCCTACTACTTCACCGAGTTGAAGGATGATCAACTCAAAAAGGTGAGTGAAAGCAGCTTTAAACTGCCACATTGGTCCTTTTGTGTCGGAGCTGGAGAGTTTTGTAATGTGACAGCAGCCCGGTGGACAGCCATGGACGCCGGTTCACGGTAGCTGCATGTCAGCATTGAGCCTGTGGGGCGTATCAGGCTGGGAGAGGAGGATGCAGCATTTGGGAAGTAGAGGAAGAGGAGGCCATGATGAATTCATGAATTTGGATTTGATTCTATTCTAGTTAGCAGCGTTTGACATGGATGTCCTTGAGAAGGGCTGTGGTCAGTGATGGTGGTGGTGAGCTGCAGACCCTCGTGAGCCAGTGTTTCCGGAGCGTCGGTTGCCAGGGCGCCTGAAGCAGACAGGTGTCTGTGAGGGGCTGTTGGGAAAAGTCGTGAGCTCTACGATCTCCTCCCTCCCCGCCTGCTTTCTACACTCACTGATTCTTACTCTCTTTTTTACGGTCGTTCTCATCTTTCCCACGTTTACTCACTCATCCTCTCGTTACCGCTGGCAAAGACGACAAGGACTCATTAGCAGAACGCAGATGTGGCCATCAGTGAGATCTGATCTGGAATAAAAGCCTCTGGTCATCTAAAGAAACTGACCTTGGGTTTAACAGAAATCAGCCACCGGATGGGATGACAGACCGGTGAGATGTTCCCAAGGGGGGGGGTCAGATGAGATGGAGGGGGAGTGGGAGGTTTATGATGTCATGCGTGATGTCACAGTGCAGTAGATGCACGTGCCTCTGCTGAAGTAGGTTAGTGGAATTTGTACTACGGGGGTGAATCAGAATCCCTGAAAGGATGAAAGTTATCCAACCATGTGGCTGCATACCATATTAAGAAATGCAGTCAAATTTAGCCAAAATGACTTTCTATCTGTCATAGATAATGAAAAAGGCAGAATTAGCATAAAAACAAACAGTATCAACATTTTAACCAGAGAGTTCGTCTTTACAAACTCAGCATTTTATATAAAAGCGGTGGGGATTCGAACGTTTCCACGGAAAATAAATATGGCAGACGATCAAACCGCCTTACAGGCACACAACCTCACGAGGCTGAGAGACAGGAATGGAACAAGGTGTGATTCTTCCTCCCGTGATTTCCTGGAGATCATGCCGCACTATATGTAGTACTCTGCAATGTCACTGTCCTTCACATTACTTGAGAGGCTAATAATAGCAATGCCACACAGAGAAGCCTGATGAGAAACAAAAGTGTGGACAGAATGGACGCCTGAACTGTGGTGCACCTCATGGCATGCACTGTGTGCTTATGTAACAGTGAATGTTGTGGGCAAACCCCCCCCCCCTCCTCCCCCCAACAAACATTCCACCAATTAGATGCATTAACTGTAATACAGCAATTAAACTGCACAATGCAGCTGTTTTAAACAAACTGATTATTATGTTGCTGTATTGACTGACATATGGACAGTTTCTCCAACTTGTACTTGTACTTGTTGTACTACAGTCACTTCTGTCTCATGTTTCTACAACATCATTACGTTGTGGTTCAGGGGGTCGAGATGTCCTGGTTCAGGCTCCCTCACACAATATGTGGTACTTTGTGTTAAGTGAATCTATCTATTGACTTTTTAACTACCCCTCAGCCTCAGTATCCAATCTCCCAACATGCCTCTCTTAGATTAGCTAATTAGTTAAGTAAGCGGTAGCACAATCTGAGGTGTCCTTACATAAGGAAATAATGAATGAGGCGGAGGCGAACAACGTAGAGTCCATTACTTCCTTCATCAGGACACCTCACAGTGCGTTACTGCATTATACCATGATGACCTACCAAAGGAAAATGGTGTTTTTTCTGGTCTGTTTCACCGAGTTAACCAATGACATGAAACATCAGTAATGTTGCTATGGTTACCTGCAGTTCATTATACCTTGCGCACTGATGCTTAAACCATTGGTCGGAAATGCTTTTTAATTTTTTAATTTTGTTTATTTCAATTGTACTTCGCACCCCCCTGTATGGGTTTATCTGTCGCCATGCCTTGACTGTATGTACACGTTTGGTAACTCGTTTCCAATAATTTGGCTCATTTTAAGTGTGTTTGTGTCCTGTGTTCTGTTCCCCAGATTGATAAGTACCTGTACTCCATGCGATTCTCGGATGAGACACTGAAGGACATCATGAACCGGTTCCGCAGAGAAATGGAGAACGGGCTGGGCCGTGACACCTGCCCCACCGCCACCGTCAAGATGCTGCCCACCTTCGTCAGGTCCATCCCTGACGGATCAGGTACAAGAAGATTCTCAAACACAGATCACTGTGATAACTAAATGTGTGTGTTTAAAGATCCTGATATTTGTGTCCAACAAATCCCAAAATGTTTTCTAGGTTCCTGCTGCCCGAAAGGATCTAAAGACAAAGATGAACTTAACCCATAGACTTACAAAGTGACTAAAATCGTTTTATCCTTAAGATGCTTTTGGGAGACGGGGTCCTGTTCAATTTTTATATTTTTTTAGGTTTTAAAATATTGCACGTATTTTGAAGCACTCAGTGAGTGTGGCTTTAATATGTTGTGCATCTTAAAGAAACACGTTGACAACTTGGTGTAAAAAGAACAGCTAATTTGCTTTATTCTCTCAGGTCTTGACTGGAGGTCTGTTTGAAATGTTCAGCAGAAGGTTAAATATTAGTTAAATATTGAATTACCTGCCACTCCTCAACAGCAGTTCCTGGTGTCCTTGAGGAAGCACAAAAAAAAAAACAGAATTAACACTATTTACACATTCATATTATTGATATATTCATATATATTGAAAAGATTAAAGCATTCAATGAGTTTACCGTATTGTTTTTAAGAACATTTCCACCATGTCGTCAGTTCACGATGCAGTAATTGTATTACTAAATACAAGTAACAGTGACAAATGAGGAATGTCACTGTTCGGCGAAAGCAGCAGCATCATGAGGATGACAAATTCACACACATTAAAGGCAGAGTGATCCCATTCAGACTTTTTAACAAAGAGTACAGTGTCTTTGTTATGTTACATACAGTCTATCTATACTGTAAGCGTGTTAAAGCACCGCCTGATGGATCCTGTTGCTATCTGTCTATAAACAATGTGCTGATGTGGTAAAATCGTCAGGGCTGTTCTGTGACATGAGCCTCTTTGTGTTTGTGCTCTGGATTTGGACTCGGTACATCACTATTGTTTTAGTCCCGGGGGGCCAAACAGTTCAGCCTCAACACACTCTGCATTCATGTCATAACATGCAGCAGCATCAACACACAACATGCACACTGTCGGGTAAAGACCTCATAATGTCTGTTTTATTGATGTGACTTTAATGAGAGAAAATTAAATAACCAATAGGCTTATATAATCCATTAAAAACCAGTTACATTAAATATTCACGACTGCTAGTCTGAGGGTTGGCCTGTTATCAGCTCAGGCTTTTACTAGACTGCAGCAACATACTAACTGGATTATATCATGATCAGGATTGTGCCAAGTTTATTTAGCTGAAATTAAGATCGGCAGTGTCAACTGATCCTGTTGATGTTCTGACCCACACAATATACTTTTTTTTTTAATATCAATATATATTTTACTTTAAAATAATAAATTGAAGAAGTTAGAATTTAGAAGAATTTAAATATTACAGTTATGTGTTGGCATTAGAGGAGTAGTCTGTCGTAATGTCAGCAATGCCTGCCAGTCAAAGATATAACTGTAGATAAAATGTGATAAAATATAAAAAAATAAATACAAGAGAAATATCAGAGTTTGAGATGATACACCTCAATATAAAAAAACGCCAGAGAGCTGGTATGAAAAGCTGTAATAGTATGTCTTAAGTTAAAATAGTGCGTAAATAAAATAACATACATAAAAAGCATATTACAGCCTGCAAATAAACATGCCATTATTTTTTTATTATATTATTATATTGTAGTTTGTGCTATGGTAGTACAAACAAAATGAACGATGCTCATAGTGAGGCTGGTTCTGAATCTGTGTGTAGATATTCTTTTTAATGCCCTAAATGTCCTCAGAGAAATCTAACCAGGCCTCAGAACAGCTCGTCTGAGCGGCTCTTAGATTCACATCGGCCAAAGTCAAGAGGTTCGCCCCTCAAACGGGGGCCTGTTTGCTGCCTAGCGTGGCTTGTCCGTGTTAGTAAACAGCTCCAGTGCACAGAAATAACATCAAGTGCCTGTCAGACATACTGTGGCCTGAACAAGGCCAGTGGGAGGGGGACAGGCCACGCCGCCCCGTCTCACATTAGAAATAACCTCAGGTTTCAACAACTGCATGAGGTCGGAGGGATCAAGCAAAGGGCAGAGTTGAAGCCTCGCTGACAGTTAAAACTGATAAACATTTGAAAGCCTGATCAGCAATGACGGACACTATCTGACGGATGACCGCAGCAACGAGATAAAAGACAACTTTTCCTCTTCTGTAACACGAGAAAGACCAGCTCATGTTAAAATGTCCCCTTTTTACCTGACAGATCCAGCCTGAATCTCATGAGTTCAGTTTTCGCTGTGAAGTTTAAATCTGGAAAAACATCAACTGAGCATTCGCTGAAAAATCACAAATGTTTACGTTCACTGACAATATTTTTCTTCTCTCTGACCTGTTACTCCACATTACCACTACTGTCTGTCTGTGTATTGGCAATACGTTTTTACGCAAAATGAATGGTAGTAACTCCATTTCAATTCTTAATGTTTCTCTCCAGACTACAATAAGCAAAGCTAAATACGTGGCTTGGCTATGCAATGCTACAGTCAGTGGTTTAGTCCAGCTTCAACACCGTGTCTGTTGTCCACAGCGAATATGGACTATGGGAGGGAATGGTGTCACACTGCAGAAGTGAGAGCTCTCGGAAGTTCAACATTAAGCCAGACTTAGCCAATACTCCAGTCTCCAGTTACTGTGACACAGCAAACAATGCTGAGTGGTCAAGTACGTCTCCGATTGTCTCAGATTCACCCGACAAAGTTCACAAGCCTGAACTGGGAGAGTGCGAGAAGACAAAAGCGGACACTTTTTGAGATCACACCTTCAGCTCCTCCTGCTTTGGGGATTATATCTCTTGAAAACGGAGTAAAAGGCTGGGTTTGTTGCCAGGATTAAAGGCAGGATTAAATTTAAGAATGACAACCACATTTTTGTTTAAATCCTCGTGTAACTTCTGTCTCTGTGCTCGTGCATCTTTGTCTCGAGGCAGTTCATGACTGACAGGATTTGACTGAATACTTGGTTACTTGATGATGTCTGTGTTAGTTTAACACCAGGCTTGATGGGCTTAATTATAAAACTACTGCAATAGATACTGAAAATCCAACACGAAGAAGTAGCGGCTCACACAAACTAGCATTGACATTACAGCGGGACAAGGACGATAAAGTGGACACATGCTCTGCAGCCAATCAGTAACACTTCTATATGTCAAGCTCGTCACATCTCATTCCAGTCAGGTCAAGGGGATAAATAGTGCAATGCAGCAAACACTGCAGTCACGGTGGCACTAAATGAAGAACATTGTTTGGTTGGGAAGCAGGATGTCCTGGCTGTTGGCCTTGTAACGGAAAGGTCACAGGTCTGATCCCTGCAACAGTTAATGCACATCCACACACTATCACGTGTCCTGCTGCAGCGTCCTTTTGCAAGACACTTAATCTCCTTCTCTTCTCTTTCATTGTAACTCACGCTACATCAGTGTCAGATAAAGGCCTAATAACTAAATTAATCATTTTAATTCAAAATGAGATTACAACAGTATGTATAGTAACATTTTAGAGCATTTAATAACCTGTAGTTTTAAAATAACAGGAAATATGTTGCAAGTAACAAGTTGTGTGTTCATTTTAGAATGAACTAAATTAAACCAACTCTATATATAATGTCGCAAGAAAGCTTCTCTCTACTGAGGATAGATTTACGTTTTGGCTTCATGCCGGGAGTGAGACTCTACCTCAGCGCCTGGCTGGTGGCTCTGCTCACATGAAGAGAGCCGTGGAAATCTAGCTAGAGTGCATCTTAAAATCTAAAATCTTAAAGGTCATTTTGTTTGTTTGTGCGGCTTCTCTTTCTTAACAGGGCACTTCCCTTTTCAGGCTTTTAGTTTCTGAAGGGTTCAGGTTGCGGCCGTTTCTATTACCAGCCTTAATCGTGAGTTTGTTCCTACGGAGTCTACGGATACACTGCCAATAACGGCACGTCAAGAGTAAGACAAATGAACCACTGACGAAGCACTGACGAAGCACCGAGTGAAGCGCGTTGCTCGTGCCAGCGTTAATAAAATTAATATTTTGAAGTGCAGTTGGGAGTGCAGTTACAAGAGCAAACATTTGTGGTTTTATTTTTTCTCACTATTGAAATTATTCTTGCAGTTACCCTCAGCGAGCGCTCCGTTGAACATGCAGTGTGCAAAGCTCTTTTGTCCTTTTCAATGGCATGTGGAGTTTGGAAATGATGATGGACTCAGGGAGCACCAGCAATCGCTTCAGTGAGCTCTAACAGAGAATCAAAAAAAATTTAAATCCTCACATCAGAACTGGTCTGAGCCTTTCTGGGGTCTTAAAGAGACATTCGGGTACATTAGAAAAACTTGTTATCTTATACGTTGGGTCATCTCTGCCTCATATTTAAAGTCATCTGTGACATTTTATATCTCCAGGAAAATGAATCCTTTGGCAAACAGGAAACAAAGCACTTTCTTTTCTGGTTTGTCATAAATAAAACATTTAAGACAAACCAGGTAAATATAACAGCTCCACCTACAGAAACTCCAACTTCATCTACAGAAAATATAAAGGAAGGAGACATTACAGGCACTAGGCGCATGTTGGACCAACAATTGTTAAAATAAACACTAAAATAAACAACAACAAAAGGAAATCTCAGTTTTACATTTATCTGTATTCCCATTCTGACAGAAAAGGGGGACTTCATAGCTCTGGACCTTGGGGGGTCGAACTTTCGGATCCTGCGTGTCAAAGTGACACAGGACAAAAAGCAGCCGGTTCAAATGGAGAGCCAGGTCTATGACACCCCCGATGACATCATCCACGGCAGCGGGTCACGGGTAAACACAAATATATATCGACCATGATTACATTTGTACTTGTTGTGTTAAAACTTTCTTAGTTTTGAAAAATCAGGGTTTGATGGTCTGGTTATTTTTATGGTTAATATTTTACAAAAACTGGGTGGATGTTGCTTAAAACATGCACCAGTCATTATCTAAGCTGTCCACATGTTGTAATCAATGTTGTAATAAATCAACAAATACTTAGCAAATAGTGCACGACCCAGGTCAGACACTCAGCTGTTTCCACTCAAAATATTCACTGTTTGTGTCTGCCCTCCGTACAGAGCCCAGTAGTGTTTGAGGTCAGGTCAAGGATCAATATGTGTAACATGACCTCTTCAATAATGCTGAGAGCAATGAGAGCGAAGTCAGAACCAACGCTGACCTTCACTGAACTTATAGAGAACAGCTGGCGGTCGTATCGTAACATGATAACCAAAACATGAGCGACTGTCTGAGGCCGTGTGATTGGATCAGAGCTCGATTTGCACCGACAGAGCAAAGACAGATGCTGTTTAATGACATGTCGGGGGGACAGCTGGCCAGAAATGTATTGTGTTATATGGACAGGTTTGATGACAAGGACATAAACATTATAAATATGAAACAATACAGTGAAAATTGTTGTTTTCTAAAATAAATAAAGATATAAACCCTTTCAATAGTGGTCTATCCGCCCAAAAATGTGAGGATATATACTCAGTTACCAGTTTATTAGGTACACCCAACTAAAATTAATGCAATCTAATGCAACCGTCCTGCAATGAATCCGGCTCAATATATGAATATGAATGAATATTGTGAAATACCGAATATTGTTCAGAACTCTTTTACAGCTCAGGAACTTTTAATTATATGTTGTAATGTAATATAAGATGTATGTCATGTTGTTGTTCTACAATGTAAAAGTCCCTTTTCTGCCTGCAGCTCTTTGACCATGTTGCAGATTGCCTCAGCGACTTCATGGAGAAGCAGAAAATCAAGGATAAAAAGCTTCCTGTAGGATTTACCTTCTCCTTCCCGTGTGCCCAAACCAAACTAGATGAGGTAAACAAATGTGTTCTATACTTTGATGTGAAAGGCATAACTGCTGACTATTCGTTTTAGAAATTTGGGGGGGGGGGGTTCCGTCTTTCATTTGTCAAGTCTTGAGGTATGAATATGATGAGATGGGGAATGTTTTGAAAGTATAGAAAACATAAGTGAATTGATATTTTGGAAAAGAAAAAAAGCTTTAGCAAATGTTTGCTTCTTCAGAAAAGCTAAATATTGTGTAGTTGAGGAAGAAGTGTTAGTAAATGTGTTGTTGGAAACTGATGCCGTGGTTGGAATAGCAATGGACAGACATTACGGCGTGCCAAGCCCGTCTAACTGTAACTTAAAGTTTGGCCTTACAAAACCACTTGTTTTATAGGCGGTCTTAGTGACATGGACAAAGAAGTTCAGAGCCAGCGGTGTAGAAGGCATGGATGTTGTGAAGCTTCTGAACAAGGCCATCAAGAAACGAGGGGTGAGTTTTTTTCTCTTCCTTTTAACTAAATTTGCATATGGCGTACAAAACGAAGCATTCGTTTTTTTTTTGTGATAGGTTCATTGTTTGATGCATTTCAAAATACACCACCCCATAGCGACGATTTGATTTTGTTGTACATCAATGATGGTATACTATATGATGGTAATTTGATTGATTTTGTAATCAATAATAATCTCGTCTTTTCAGGACTACGAGGCAGACATCATGGCGGTGGTGAATGACACAGTTGGCACCATGATGACCTGCGGATTTGACGATCAACGCTGTCAAGTGGGCATCATCATAGGTAAAGACAAAGACTGAATTTTTTTTAAGGCCAACAATAAAGTAGATCATACAAAACTGATGAAAAAGAAATGTCATTGTGGTTCCGATGCTGCATCCATCGTGGGAAGAAATGACTTCCTCATCCTTGATCAGAGCAGACTAAGTCAACACATACAGCACCTTAAGAGTACCATAAGCACAGTTCTACATGTGGGGGCGCCAAAGGTATTATAACCCTAACACTGGCATCACTGGGACAATGCACTCTGCCTGCTGAGCTCCACACAGCAAAAGTCATGTGGGACAGGAGTCATGCAGCTCTGCATCCTTTCAGGAACGGGAACAAACGCCTGCTACATGGAGGAATTGCGTCACATTGACCTGGTGGAAGGAGATGAAGGCCGGATGTGCATCAACACCGAGTGGGGTGCTTTCGGGGATGACGGGTCTCTCGAGGACATTCGCACAGAGTTTGACCGTGAGATCGACAGGGGCTCTATCAACCCAGGAAAGCAGCTGTAAGAATTCCCTTCAAATATTTATTTACTCAAGCTAGAGTTTTACCAAGAAAGCATAGTCTTTCCAGCTTGAAAACATCTGGGGGATACTGTGCCTACAGTCTACAGACTGCCCTTTCAAACCCCATATTTTCTGAGTGGGTTGAGGGATTCCAGTTCTTTAACTGTAGGATACCTCCGTCCAACACCGAGTACTGTTCAAACTGTGAAATATATCCTATAAAACAGCAATTGCAACAAAGCAGTATCCTTGATTCGCTGGGGATCCGACCCCCTTTGTTAAGGTCATAATTTACCTATGCATCAGGAGCATGTTCTTTGTTTTCGGTGTACACAGCAGAGAAACAGAGACAGAGGTCATGCGTCTTCAAAAACTGTATCTTGCCAAGCAACAGCAGCATATCAATTCTTCTTTGGGTCTTTGGAGGGAAGACGGACCGACTAACGCAAACTGTATCCATGGCACGTCCTCTAAAAATGCTGCTGCGTTTCCTTCTGCTCAGGTTTGAAAAGATGGCCAGCGGGATGTACATGGGAGAGCTGGTTCGACTCATCCTGGTCAAGATGGCCAAAGAGGGGCTTCTATTTGAGGGACGGATAACCCCCGAGCTCCTGACGAAAGGAAAGATTGAGACGAAACATGTCTCCGCCATTGAAAAGTGAGTGTAATGCACAAGAGAAAAATATGATCTTGTGTTTTGAATTTAGTTTGACATAATAAGTGAATTTAAAATTGTCTATCTGGACATCATCTTTAATTACGAGACATATTTGTCATTTTAGGACTAAAGAAGGACTGAAGAAATGTATGGAGATCCTGACGAGGCTCGGGGTGGAGCCTTCGGATGAAGATTGTCTGGCTGTGCAGCACGTGTGCACCATCGTATCCTTCCGCTCAGCCAATCTAATTGCTTCAACACTGGGAGGCATCCTCTCTCGCCTAAAGGAAAATAAAGGAGCTGCACGCCTCCGCACCACCGTGGGCATCGACGGGTCTCTCTACAAGATGCACCCTCAGTGAGTATTCTTTAAGAGAGGGACTGAAGGGGGAGTCCTGTAGAGAGTATGGTCATGGTATTGAAAGTTGTGATTTCATGTCTCTAAATTAGCCCCCCTCCGCCCAAACATACATGAAAACCAGAATGAGAAGACTACTAGGGATCAAGCCGAGGCAAACGAGATCCTCTGAGGAATATAGAGGATGCACACCAGACATTCCTTTGAGTGGTGGGAAGATTTCAGATTCCCATAAATCAGTCTTAAAAAAAAAAAAACCTCTTCAAGGAGGTAATTTGGTCGTAGTGTCGGGTGATAATTCAACATTGCCGTTCATTCCAGCTATATGTTATTGCAATGATATGAGCTTTTTGCAGTCCAAATGTATTATTCGAAGCAAATTGTAATTATGTACAACTATATATATAATATGTAGATATAAATATATATATAAATAACATTGGAATATGAGCTTTGAACATTAGTTGGATTATTTCAACATTGCCATATTTTGATATTGTGAATATCTTTATTAGAAAATATCCAGATTAATAATCCTGTTTTCAATCATCCTGTTTACTCATGTGCTGGTGCTTACATTATATAATAATAATAATAATAATAATACTAATATGTTATAATAAAAGTAAGGCAGCAGTGCAATATTCTGAAATAGTTTCAGTCTGCAGTGAAAAGAGGTATGTATGTGTGAAATGCCACCTGAGAACATCTCAAATCCTGTGCAGTATCTTCCTCTATGTCCACATCACACAGGGTCTGGCGTTGAATGATCAGCAAAGATTTTGGGTTTTGTCATTTCAAGGCTCTCTCATTCGGATATCTTGTGCTCTCTGAACAGATACGCCCGCCGTCTGCACAAGACAGTGCGTCGCTTGGTCCCGGACTCGGACGTCCGCTTCCTGCTGTCTGAGAGCGGGAGCGCGAAAGGCGCAGCCATGGTGACAGCAGTGGCGTACCGTTTGACCGAGCAGACGCGCCAGATTCAGCAGACTATGGCAGAATTCCGGCTGAGCAAAGCCCAGCTGTTAGAAGTGAAGAAACGAATGAGGATTGAGATCGAAAGAGGCCTCAAGAAGGACAGCCACCAGGAGGCTACAGTCAAAATGTTGCCCACCTTTGTCCGAAGTACACCAGACGGTTCAGGTGACTTAAATGACAGATATTCAGAAAGACGGGAGGGAAGGACCCAGTAGCAGAGTTTGTTTCCTCTTGCAATAAATGCCACAGTGATATATTTCCAACTTATCCTAATCTTCTTTAAAGATGGGTGTTGTGTAGTGAGACCAGAGTACGGCCTCACCTGAAAAAGAGGCCGAGTCAAGTGTTCAATTTTCAGGTGTGGATGTGTGAGGACAAACTCACTGCATAAGAGCAGTTTGAAGTTTGATAACCATCAGCTGGGCATGTTTTTTACGCAATATAGTCTCTTGAAGTTAGTTTAAGCTACTTGTCTTTGTCTACTTGGCAGTTTTCCAAAATCAAAGCCTCATTATCAGGCGCAGTGAAGTGAAACAGGTTCCTCCGAATTATTTTAAAACGATTCACAGGCATAACATCGTCGTTATTAGTCATCGCTGGTCTCTTAACTAATCTTGGCAGCGAAGACATTAACGTCACAGACCAGTCCAGATAAGTTAAAGAAGATATCAAAGCCATGAGGGAAGAAGTCATTCTCAATATGGCAGTTAAACTATTTGTAATATATTCTAAATCCTTAAATTCCAATATTCAAGTCAAAGTAGACTTCAATGCTTTTAAATAGGGGGCAATATTTCTTCTAAAATAATATCAATAACAATGGAAGAAAAACGGTATCCAGCGGTGACAGATTAAGTTTTGCTGGTTCTTAGGCTAACAAGGCCTTTCTTGTTATACAGAGAACGGAGATTTCCTCGCTCTGGACCTCGGAGGGACAAACTTCCGTGTGCTTCTGGTGAAGATTCGCAGCGGGAAGAGACGATCAGTGGAGATGCATAACAAAATCTATGCCATTCCCATAGAGGTCATGCAGGGCACAGGAGAAGAGGTAAAGCTTTTGTTATTTGGAAATAATTCTCATTCGTTATGAACAGAAGTCTATTTTTGACATAGATTTAATAGCCACAATAAACAACATTTGGGAAGCATTTAAACATTTTAGTCCTGCCATAGCAAATGAAGTGATAGCCAACAAAACCATATCTCCCAGTATACAAACCACTAAAAGCATGTCTCTTTCCAGCTCTTTGACCACATTGTGCACTGCATCTCCGACTTCCTGGACTACATGGGAATGAAAAGTGCTCGACTGCCACTGGGTTTCACCTTCTCCTTCCCCTGCCATCAGACCAGCTTGGACGCAGTATGTTCTCTATCAATTATCTCAAAAGTAGCACCAATGTTTTGTTAAACAGGAATCAAAAAGAACCAGAACTGGGTGCCTACCATGTAATGGAATTGTAATTATACCAACGCAACGGACGGAAGTAATTAAAGAAAGCATTCGAGGTTTAGAGCACAGTTCGGAACAAACACGGTCTTCTTCTGCTGGCCTCCACATTAGCATTACTAATCCGTTGTCTGCATCCATTTATTCCAAGAGTTGACCTTTTAGTCAGAACGCTGCTCTAACCTCTTCAACCTTTAGACGATTATAGTGTCATTATTAGAGTGTTGTACCATCACAGTATTTGTTAGATATTTCCCAGTAAGTGTTTTGTGCTCTGCAGGGTATCCTCGTAACCTGGACCAAAGGCTTCAAGGCCACCGACTGCGAGGGCGAAGATGTGGTGGAGCTTCTTCGGGATGCGATCAAGAGGAAAGAGGTAATTCCAAACAGGAAGTACATCTGATCTAGTTACTAGAACAGCACGAACACAAACACCGCAGTTTCTCCGCTGCATTCAAAGCCTAACACTTCATGCGACAAGTCAGTCGTACTGTGGCATTCTGGAGTACTAACACTGAGAGAGAAAAAGAGTACTTTAAACTTTAAAGCAATTCATTCAATATTGCAAAAAAAAAGTTTTACTGATCTGATTATATTCCAATTTAAGGAACCATCTATACCCGACAGCATTAATATCTGCCATTTTGCTTCTAGTTAATATTAATTCTGACTGCGGCTTTGCACCGATGCAGTTTTTGTTTGCCTCATGTTGCTTTAAAAGCCTACATGTAAAAGGTCTGACTGACAGACCTCTGCTGGCTGGATTTCAACCAACCTCTGTAGTAATGATGTGTTTGTTTTGTCTGCAACACTCACACTAAGACTGTAAAAACTACTGTTCATCACCATGCTAATCCTGGCATACTGACATTTTGCAGCTCCAGCACAAAGACACCTGCTACTGTGCAAAACTACAATTTAACAGAACCTATTATGGCCTGGCATACACATTACAGCTTGCCAATCACTCATAATTAATAAATACATTTTAGTACCGATTACTGCATCTGTTTTGTATTCAGGAAGTTTATTCATATATCATCACTTTGAGTTTTATTTTGATATTGATTTCACCCTTTTAGATGGAGAATCCAGTAAGTATTAAGTGACTGTAAATCTTTAACTGGCAGGTAAAGCAGTGCGGGACCGGAGCAGTGTGTGATTATTGGTGTAATAGCATGTCGTAACACCTGGAAAACCTACTTTCAGATATTGCGGAGGAGTGTTTGTCTGTGTCTGCAGTGTGGGATCTTATTTAAGCTCAGAATTAGCACAGTGATGACAAAGATGATCCTCTGTATTCTGTGGGTTTGGCAGAGCTCCTGCATTTTGCAGCTCTCTGAAACAGCTTGTGTATTTTATTGTGTAGCCTAAGAGTGTGCGTGAATTGCATCGTGCTCAGTGTGGCGCTCGAAAAGTTCAGGCCTGATATTAATCCTTCTGTCAACGCACCCATTCAGCATCAGTTGTTGGATGTAAAATGTGGACTTAACATTGCTTTGATGTTGATGTTAGTGATATTATGTATTAACAACATCTTTTAGTTGGTTTTGGTAAAAGTAATCACCATTGTAATAACTTCAAAGTAAGCAATCTACTCTGTACATGGACTAAGAGGATTATAACACAAAGCATGAATCTTGAATTGTGAGATTTGTGTAATGTAGTGACAGTGTACTTACAAATATTCGTGATTTTCCTGATGTTTGTTTTCCCAGGAGTTTGAGCTGGATGTGGTCGCCATAGTGAACGACACAGTGGGGACGATGATGACCTGCGCATACGAGGAACCCACCTGTGAGGTGGGGCTGATCGCAGGTGAGTTAAACACCACCGCTTTTATAAGGGAATTTGAATCTATACATTTGTTATGAAAAGTTTAAGGGGACAGTATTTGGTAAATAATTACACGATGAACTTATATACTCACATTTATGTTATATTTACCATAAGATACTTTCTTTTATATAGTTCAGTGCTAGTGATCCACAGCAGTTTTTGAGACTGATGGGCTGTGACTGTGCATCCTCTCAGGGACAGGCAGTAACGCCTGTTACATGGAAGAGACTAAAAACATCGAGATAGTGGAGGGAAACGAGGGCCGCATGTGTGTCAACATGGAGTGGGGGGCGTTTGGAGACAACGGCTGCCTGGATGACATCAGGACGAAGTACGACCAGGCGGTGGACGAGAACTCGCTCAACGAAGGCAAACAAAGGTCAAACTACATCTCAGTATCTTCATTGAGAGTCTGAACACCGCTGATAGTGATCTACTGTCCAACAGTTCAACACTTTGTCAATTCATACAACAGATATAAACCACCCAAGGAGGAGTTAGTGTAGCGTGCTGTCATCTAACTGCTAACTAAGAGGGGTCTCTTTCTTACACATGACAGATATGAGAAGATGTGCAGTGGTATGTACCTCGGAGAGATCGTCAGGCAGATTTTGATTGATCTGACCAGGCGTGGCTTCCTCTTCCGGGGACAAATCTCTGAGACGTTGAAGACCAGGGGCATCTTCGAGACAAAGTTCCTGTCACAGATAGAGAGGTAACACTTAGCACTGCTGTCCAGAGACAGTCAAAGCAGCACTGTGTCTGTTACAAACTACTAACTACTTATTTTTGGGCCATTTGGTGGTAAAATTTTCTTATTTCAGAAGATAAGCAAATTATTTGATCAGATTGTCCAAAGCCTACAGTGTGTTTCTCCTACCTCCCATGCAGTATGAAAATTAAGCTAGAGAAAGACGAGATAGATTATACAGTACAGAAAAAACTGCTTTCATTTTTGTCATTTTTACATTATAGAAAACGCATTTAAATCAATCTGCACCAACGACTGTGTAACCACACAACTATAACTTAAATAGTGAAATGGTATACGTCAAGCAAACATGACGTTAAGTGTGATGATTTATTTATGTACATCAAACAGATGCGCGTTCATACTGTAGTGGAATGAATGGAAACTGGTGGCAGCCTGGAGGCAGCAAAAAAAACAAATTCAAAACCCAGAAATAGCTGGCAGTGCTGTAAAATATCTGATATATACTTGTTTCTATACAGCTTATGGCTAAAACATACAGCAGTGAAAAGCAGCATTGTTCACAGCATCTTATAACACACCTAGGTATGAGGGGGGGGGGGTGCAATGTGACGACTTGAGTATATACACTGTTTAAGCCTACCTTAGCCTCTGGGAACAGCTGTGAGGTATCTGGTGACTCTCCTGCTGTTGGCTGACCTCTGACCCCCCCACCCCACCCCGCCCTTCCTGCTCCACAGCGATCGTCTGGCGCTGCTGCAGGTCAGGGCGATCCTGCAGCAGCTGGGGCTCGACAGCACCTGTGATGACAGTATTATCGTCAAGGAGGTGTGTGGCACGGTGTCCCGCCGTGCGGCTCAGATCTGCGGAGCCGGAATGGCTGCCGTGGTGGACAAGATCCGTGAGAACAGAGGACTGGACCACCTGGATATTACCGTGGGCGTGGACGGCACGCTCTACAAGCTGCACCCACAGTAAGACACAGGATAAGAACATAATAGGGGGCGTGTGTGGGGGAGAAGGGGTTCATTCACTCGAAAACACTACAGTGGATATTGAGTTTCATCAGGCTTCAAAGGTTGCATCTTTTTTTATGTCCTTGTATCAATCATTTCAGGAGAGTGGACGGAAAGGAACTCATTTTTTGAATCATATCATTTTCATATAATTTTTTCACACTAAAAACGGACACTGACAGCTGGCTAACAGAAAAGGAATATGTATAAATGTAAAACAATTGCCGGCTCCTGCTTGTTAAAGATGAAGATTTGCTACTGTTCCTCTCTTTTCATGTAATTGTAAATTTGATATCTTTGCATGCGGGACTGTTAAGATTGACTTGTTTGACTATTGTCAACACAGACTAAAGGTAGCTGCGTCAGGGCTCTCAATTACTTCCTACTACTTCAGTTTCTTTATCAAGACCGTTTTAACAGTCCTCGCCACGCATGATCCCATCAGTCTCCTTGCAAATGAGCATCCCAAGGCTAACATGTTAGTTCCACTGTGAATCAAAGGGCTGCTAGGGGGCTGTCTCATTCAGCAGGATTACAAAGTTAGCTAGACAACACAGAGTAACATCCAGAGGGGCTCTTTTAACTTCAGTCCATCCGGCCCTATATTAACTTTCCCTGCTCTACCCTGCTGCTCATCCTAGCTGTAAAACTGATAGCTGCGTTTGTTTCTTGTCCTAGAAAGCATCTCTCATTTCCTCGAGTTCAGTAGCGAACTGCCTCCTAACCACAGTTTCCTGTTGCTCTCTACCCTCAGCTTCTCTCGGATCTTCCAGCAGACGGTGAAGGAACTCGCCCCAAAATGTGAAGTCAACTTCCTGCTATCCGAGGACGGCAGCGGCAAGGGGGCCGCCCTCATCACTGCCGTGGGCTGCCGCCAGCGAGAGCTGGACGCGCAGCAACACTGAGGAGCTCCGCCCCGTTAGTCCTCGAGAAGTACCTGCTGCTCCGCCGTGACCTTCACCCACCGCACAGCCCAACTCCATCTCCCCTTGGCAGCCGTGACTCCATCTCTGCCCCACCTGGCCCCCCCACACAGCCAGAGAGACATGCTGCATGCATAGGGAATTAAAACTAAATATTTATTTATACTTCACCAGAGGGTTTATTATTTCCATGTTTGTACATTTTCCTCAATAACTTGTCAATAATCTGATAAATCTAGACTCCTTAGGCGTGCAATATTTGTGTATTGCTAATTTTATTTTTATATGGAGGCAAATATATAATCGTATTTATACAGCTGAGGCCACTTTGAATCCCAGAGGTCATTAGGATTTTGCACCATAGACACAAGAAAATATCAGCACTTTTTATATGAGAGTTACAATGGGAGCATTTCAATGTAACTTCCAAATGGAGGACGTCCTTCTCACTGAATGATGAAACCCATTTTTACAGGCTGGCTCCACTGGTTCAGAAAAACCAGTTCCAAAAGGGCTCGCTGCAAAGGGTTGAATGCAAGAGTCACGGCTGTTAAAATCATCCTCATTTTATGTGCAACATGCTCACACAGTGTGCTAGGCTACTAACTCCTTTTTGTGTATCTATCAATGTAACTCACATATTAAAGTATTCCAGCAGCACCATAACATTTATTCCTCAAGAGCTGAGAGGGTAGAAAAGGAAATGTTAGCGTATCCTGTTGCTATTTGTGAACTACTATACTTTTGGTGTTGTGATGAATCCCACTTCTACTTATTGTATGTGCAAAGAATAAATGTTTATTGGGCCCCAAGAAAAGAGTGGATACTACGAGCGCTTCTGTGTGTATTTGTGGCTGAGTGTCAGTGTGTCCTACTGTAATGACCTGTAGCTTTCAATGTCCAAAGCTCTGTGGAGACTGCATGCCTTACATTAAGACAAAGGAGAGCACTGGATCATTTTCTTTCTTTCTTTCTGTTTTTTTTTTTTACATCAATATAGATTTGTGATCGACACGGTGAAAAGTGAATTCATTAAATTATATTTTGTTGTGGAGTAAATCCTGTGTCTTTTTCTTAAACTATCAAGCAGCAGCAGAGGCATGCCTAAACTTGTAATACTAGACGGGGTGCTCCATACTGGGCAGACACATGTCAAGTGAGGTGAGGTGTTGTTCAGCATTAATACCAATACAGGCTACAGACGACAACAACAAATTAGGTCCTGTTATATTTAAAAGATATCACGAAGGGTTATATTATCGTTTCTATGAAATGGTATTCATCAGATAACTTTATCATGGGTGCAAATACTAATATATGAAACATACAGCCAATTTAATTTGATCTAGAAATATGCGTAAGGACAACCCAATGACAAAAAAAACATTTGAAATGTTTTTCCAAAACTGTGAAAGCAGAAAATTTCAGCCTGGGTTTTGTTGACTTGTATCAGATGAAGGTGATGTGTTATGATCAAGAACCAAGACATGTTGTTGTCTCTTCATTGCATTGTATTTGTACGATTAATCATTTACTCATTTGTTTTTTAGATATCAGAAAATGGTAAAAAAACTAAAATGCCCATCACTGTGTTTTTATGTCAATCAAGATGCATATTACACTACTACTAATACTACTACTACCTTTCTACATGTGGCTCACTTCAACACATCATCTGGCAAAGGGCCTGTAACTGTGCTTACTAGTTAATAATGCATTTACTGTATGTCTAAAACATTCTGTGTCGTACTGCATTATACTCACTTCAAGTCTTCGTCGTTGAAAGTACAAGCTGGTCCTGGAATCTGGCTGTGCTGCGTTCACCAGACCTGCTGCCACCATCACTGAAGTGCATCCACCCGGAACAAGGCTACAAAAAAAAAGAGAGGACAACTCGCTGGGCAAATGCTCTTTTATCCCTTAAATACACATCCATACACCCTGTGTGCAAGCTGTACATTTGAACACCTGTCAACATCTGCCAACCTATAAATGTCAACAATGGTTTAATTATGATGTGGTGTGAATCTTTATTACATGCTGCTGTTGTTGTACTTATCCAATGCAATGCATTTAGTATATTAATCTTCCATGCTGATGCCATGGGTCAACCCCTCCATGAGTAACATACCAGTTTTAATCAAATGTACACATTAAGAGTTTAAACGACAGCCTGTATCATCCTTTTGTTGAGGTGTGTTTGCTGGGGAGTGCGTGGGTGTGTACAGGTGTGTTTGCATGCATTTATGTCTGGTGGCTCTGCTGCGTGTGTTACGTAGGTTTGTGTGCAGGTATTTGTCCTACTTTTTGAAGGGTGTGAGCCTGTGTGTGTGTGTGTGTGTGTGTGTGTATTATGCGAGATAAGCACTGCATTAACAGTTGTTGATGGTTTAGCTGGCGTTAAGCAGCAGAAACTCCACATCCCCTTTTCGTGCCTGTCCCTGTCTGTATGTGTGAGTCTGTGAGTGTGTGTTTGTTTGAATGTGTGTTTGTTTCCAGCTCTCACCGGGTTGGGTGCGTTATACTGAGGGCTTCCTGCTGCATCCATCCGACTGAAAATTAAAAGCGGCGAACTGTCACCGCACATTACAGGTATGTAGTCACGATTAATCACCATGCAGTGACACTAACGGCCAACTATTGAGCGATACGTGTTACGTGCTCTGTACAAAAAAAAGGGTGGTAGCCCGTTAGCTGGCATGCTAACTTTACTAGTTGTGTCTTTGGCAATTTGCGCTAGCTAGCTAGTAATCGAGCTAGGTTAGCATTGTATTGGAGCGTGGGGGCGAGCTCCGATAGCTGTTTTATGTTATGCTAGGCACGTTGCCAGCTTCCACTCGGTATTTAACCATTTGCGTTTGTGTTTAGCCGATGGCGATGCTCAGTTTGCATGTATAAATGTGTGCATTTCGTGCAGATGTCCGTGCGGGAGTTGAGCGGCTAATGTCAACAGCTAACGCTAGCTAACGTTAGCTTGTCACCGTTAACCTGTTCGCTTGTTGCTGGCGCTAACGTCGGCTGGTCAGCAACCCGTTTACTGGAACTGGCAGTCACGTTTAGTTAACGAGGTGTTTTAATAATTCAGCCTTTACTAACTCGCTCTTCGTGCGTCTGTGAGCACAACTAACAGCCAAATTATCTGCGGTGTTGCGTTACCGGCCACCCACTGTGCGGAGTAGCCAAATAAACTGACCCGAGGAGCTATTGGACTCGCGCACGGCACGTGCTGTCATTTGTCCAAAACAGGTGTTTCAGACGGTGCACGCGACGTGTTTGATGTTTGATCAGCAGCTTCTTCATCGTCACCTCTGTCACCTTCACATACCGCCGCGTGACTTGGCTCCAGAATGAAACAAATCAGCGTGCAAAATGTAAATCTGGGCGACAACTGGAGATTATTAGATTATTAGCATTATCGAGTGATTTGTTCTCTGTTTATTCGATGAATCTGTGTATTCTGCAGGATACAAAATGTCGGGAAATGGTGAAAAATGTCCATCACAATTTTCCCAGCTGGTCTCAGCAGCCCAACTGTTCAGTGTACAGTCGTTCAAAGAAAAGAAAAACAGCACATCCTCACATATGAGGAGCTGGAGTCAGAGTGTGTTTTTCCCTTTGTTGCTTCATAATAAACTTAATTACCTTAACTTAATTAATCAACCATCAAAGTGGTTGTTGATTCATATATTCATTTTTATGTTTATTGACTAATCGTTTCCACACGAATGTAAACATTTAATAAACTGCTTAGTGTTTAATTACTCTTACTGTGATTCATTTCAGCAGGTTTTTAACAGTGAGACAGTGAAGCTGGTGGAAACGAGCCCTTGACGTCCCTCCCGCTCAGGACAAGAGAGGCAGCTCCTCAGGCACTTGAACCCCCCCCCCCCGCCCCCCCCAGAGCAGCAGTTTGAAACTTCCATCAGACTCATGACTGTTTGAGAGGACACGGACCCACCGTGGCCCATGCACTGTACCCGTTTCCCTCCCTGCCCTCCTTATCCCTCAAGCTGACTCAAAACCCCAGACACCTCCCCCCCCTCCCCCACCCCCATTCCCACCCCATCCCCAGCGACTCGCCCCCTCCCGCCATGGCACCCGGCACAGAGACCGTGCACTACATCCACCTTCACAACTCCAGCCAGTCGGTGCTGGAAGCCCTGCGAACGCAGCGGCGCGAGGGCCTCTTCTGTGACGTGACCGTGCGGATACATGATGCGTCACTACGTGCCCACGCCTGCGTCCTGGCAGCTGGCAGCCCCTTCTTCCAGGACAAGCTGCTGCTGGGTCACTCTGAAATCTCTGTGCCACCGCTGGTGCCCGCCGAAACCGTGAAGCAGCTTGTGGATTTCATGTACAGCGGCTCGCTGGTGGTTCTGCAGTCGCAGGCCCTCTGCATCCTCACTGCTGCCAGCATCTTGCAGATCAAGACGGTCATTGACGAGTGCACCCAGATCATCTCTCAGAGGAAGGCAGCGGCAGGGGCGGCGAGTGCAGCCGCAGCCGCAGCAGCAGCCGCAGCTGCAGCAGGAGGAGGGATGCTCGGAGGAGTTCTCCCTAAACAAGAAGAGCGTGGCGGGGGGAAAGGGACAGAGAGAGGCGGCAGTGGAAGCTGCTCTGTTGGTGGTGCAAGTGGGGGTGGAGGTTACGCAAACTTCTCTAACTTCATGGCTGAATGCGGGGCTAGTAACATGGGCGGGGGGATGGGGGGTGCCAGCGTTAATGTCAGTGAGAGCGGCCCAGGCCCGATGGAGCAAGCTAACACCGTGAGTCTGATGGCGCTGGGCGACATGGGCCCCGGCTCCATGTGTGGAGGTGACGGACTGGGCTCTGGGGCCGGCACAATCCTCATGAAGCAGAGCTCCAGCTGTACTCAGGACGTCAGGTACAAGCTCCGAGACCTGTTGGCGCAGACGGCCAACGGAGCCAGCACTAGTAGCACAGGGAACCTCTCGGCGGGCTGCAGCTCCGGTGTGGGCAGTGTGGACAGCATCGGCAGGGACAGCCTCCGCGGCAACACAACTGACCTCTCTGATGACCTGGTGGGGATGGACAGATACAGCGAGGAGGAGGAATTGGACGGGAGAGAGCGGGGAAGAGACGGAGACAGAGACAGGGGGGCGAGCCACAGCCGCAAGCAGAGGCAGCCGCTAAGACTCCAGGTAGAGGGATAAGGGGAAGGGTTGCCATGGTTACAGCTTTCAGGCATGCAGAGCTGCAACGGTTTGCTTTTCTTTCTTTTTCTGCTGTTCCCTCTTCTCACACTGCATTGGCGTATATCGCTGAGATGTTTCTGCACTTTGCACAATTGAAGAGAAGCTCTCGTCTTAACTTCAGCCGTAATTGCCTTGTTGATATTCTATGGACTTCTGCTTATTTACTGTAGGTCATTAAACTTATTAGTGCCTGCTTGAAGGGGCTGTAGCCTGGTCAATGCGCTGTTGTTCTTATAGACCATCTGCTGCCTTTTAGCTCCTGCCACTGTTTTAAACTGAATTTCTTTATTACTCAAAATTGAACTGGACCTTGTTCTCTCTAGGTGCTGGGAGGAGAAGGAGTGGTGGTGAAAGATGAAGGGGTTCAGGACACAGATGGGACCGTCTATGCCTTGGAGGACGGGAGACGAGTTGGAGAGCAGGAGGGCTCCCAGGAATCCATGGCAGGCTTTGGACAGGTGAGTTTAACTCAAAGGTGACCTGCAGCTACGGGAGCCAGTGAAAAAAAGAGTTGGTAAAATGTAAAACCACATTAGAGATGAAAAGCTCACTTTTCTTGAACGTTTGAATAATTTATCAACCACTGCTTGCAGAAGGACAACATTCATCGCATTTAACATCTTGCAGATTTTAAGTGTTGAGCCTTGATTTCAGAGTAATAATGTGGTGGACATTTTTTACATTTTGCCTCAGAAGGAAACTTTTAGAATTACCTCATTGTGTTAGATGTATTCTGAAGTCCTGAAGTAAGTAGAGGGAAAAACATGGTGGAGCGGATTTATGCCGCAGCCTGCTGTACCCTGCAGACTACACAAGGAACATCTGCCACACAGTCAAAAGGATTCAGCTTTGGCTGTCAGTTTTCTCAAAAGTGCTGCAGAGAAAGTCAGATTGGAAATGGATTAATCCACTCATTTTAGGAGGTTAAAGCGTAATGTTTTTCATGCAAAGCAAAGCATGTGATCATCAATTTACCCAACACTGCTTGAAATAATCTAATCTTCTGTCTCTGAGCAGTGTTTCTGTTCTGCTCTTCAGTTCATGTCACGCAGTGTAAAGCAGTTTCTCACTTGCATATCTCAGCAGAGACCGTTTGCAAGCCAACTTCTCATAGAGCATTGCTCTCTTCGCTCTTCACTGCTGTGTGTTACACGTTTATAGCAAAAATGGTATATTGATTAGTGATTATGATCAATTTTGTGCCTTTACAAATATTTGTATCTGTATCTTTGACCCTTTTAAATTTTTTTAAAGATTTTTTTATGCACAACTTTTTAGTGTTTATCTTTAATGTGACTGCAAACTTAGTTAGCCAATAAAACTGATTCCAAAAGCGAAGATTGTTTCATTCTAAAAATCATTTTGGGTTTATGGCATAACGAAAGTGTCTGTAGAGTTGACTGATATAACGTCCTACAATAGAAAGACGATTTAAGACCTCTGTTTGACCCCATCGGATATCTCATAACGCACGTTAATGTAAGTGGTCGGATCGGTCACCTAACTCCGCCTCTTCTGCTATCTAAAGCTGTACGTCAGAAATCTACAAATGAGCCCCGTCCTCAGCAAGGAAAAACGAGTAGAACCCTCACAGCAGCGTCGCTTCAGGAGATTATCGAGGAACTACAAGACGAGGGCCACGTGACTGACGTTGGTAGCCGAGCTGGCTTCTCCACTGATTCTGATTACGTTCTTGCAGTATGAGCAACGTTAGCCTAGTTAGCAAGGCAAAGTAGCCTACAGATGCCTTTGGCTTTCTGTGTCTGTCACATGACCCTCGCCCTGTTGTAGCAGCCATTTCGAGGATACGCAAGGTTTGTTTGCAGGTCTGCCTACCTTTCACAGAAGCGATTTGCGAGCGCTGTTAGCATCTGACATCGCTGATCATGTTTTCCAAATGATTGTCGTTTGCAAATGGCAGACAGATTTTGCGAGTGATACGGGCCTCTGGCATGCTGGTGCATGGGTTGCAAGTACGGTGTTTGTTTTGAGTAGTGAAAAGAGATTTAAATTAGATAATCTCATGTTGCAAATTATGTGGAACAACCCCTGATCACAAAGCAGGCAGAATTGAAATTACGAGAATGCTTATAGCCAGGTCAAAATGAAAAGTGGGGTCATCATCCAGATGACCTATCCAGATACAGGTCACATGTTAGCACCAGGTGGAAGTGGGTCTTATAAGACCAATCTGGTCACTGTTGCAAATGAATATGCAGAACTGCTTTATTTATTTATATTTATTATTCAGTCAATTTACCAAAAACAGACATCTCTGATTCTGGTTATTTTGATTAATGGATTTTCAAAGAAATTTCCATGAAATATACATTATAGTGGTGCATATCACTATTGCGATGTCAAATTACATATACCATATATGAGATTTTAATACAGAGTCCTGCAGGGATGACATATTTTTGTAGGCCAACCCTGAAGTTAGCATCGCCCCGGTTCTCTCGACTAAGAGACTAATGGGAGGTTTCCATGCATCAAGTTTATGATACTTGCAACATTTTGTTCATCAAGATAATCTTCACTAATGAACTCCACTTTCATGATTTTTGAAGCGTAAATGGAATCGCCAGAAGTACAAAGCTAACGTTAAGGCTATAAACAAACTGCACCACGGTCGCGTTACCAACCGCCTTTTTTAAGACACGTAAAAGCTTCAAAACGAAACGTGAACATTTCTTAAGCTTGTGTTAACCAGAGATGATTATTATTTCAGGCCTCTAACCAAAAACCCATTCAAAAAAATCCATTGACGAGGGAACCAGAAGTGTAAAAATGCTAACTAATGTCTCATTCCTGCAACACTCGATTGCCTTCCTCTATGTGGCTGGTTGAACTCCGTCAGCCTCTCTCACTGACAAACAAAAAGTTAGACGAGCTCCACCCATGCCGGTATGTCTTCCCAGACATACATCAAACTGTACTTGTGATCACGCCACTGTTTTGACAGTAATGTAGCTTGACTGGTCGGACCGCCCTGAGTTGATCTTTCCAACGTCTGCACACTCGTCTGCATGTGTAGGATTGTGGTAAAAAAAACTAACAACCCCTGCACATAATGAGGGACGTGCTCTGTACATGAGAGGAGACGCAGCGTAGTTAGAGATTTGTTTCTTAACATGTGCACACATTTGCGGAGGAGAACGCATATGTCATGTTTCAGCAAAGGAGTCGGAGCACAGAGACTGACAGGATCCACACGTGTGGAGATGGTAAGCATTCAGCGTCCTGCTCGAAGGCATTTCAGTCGTGTCTCATTATGAGTGTGTTATTGGGAGACCTGAACCTGTTTTCTGAAAAGATTTAATAAATGTGAGGCGGATCTGCTTTTTTCAACAATCCTTGAACTGAGGCCAAAACATGAAACCATCTGAGAAATGTGTGTTGGGATCTTGAAATTACGTCTGTGTGTGTGTTTGTGTGTGTGTGTGTGTGTGTGTGTGTGTGTCAGGATTTCTACGATGAGCAGGGGGTGTTTTCGGAGAGTTTCTGGCCCCAGAGTGAGCCTCCTCAGGCCATGGCTTTCAACCCCAGAGGACGGGTCAACAAGCCTCTGACTCCGCCTCCGACCACACAGTCCATCAACAACCAGGTCAGCGTGCTCGGTGTCTCATGTCGTACGCCATGATTACGTTTGACCTTTTCTGCAATTACAAAATGTTTCTGCGAACTGAGTATAGAGTTAAAAGACTGGGATGACAAAGCATGTACCAGAGGCAGAGTTAGACTTACAGCGTGTACCTTACAGCCTAAGGTAAAAAATCTGTTATATTAAAACCAGGCGAGTCTGGAGAATCAGACTGTAGACCTATGAATTTAATAAACTGTGATAATAAAATATAAACTAAACTTCTAAGTAATGGACCAGTAAATGTTTTACCAGATTTGACAGATATGAATCAAACGGGGTTCATTAAAAATAGGTTCTCACAAACAAATACAAGAACATGTGTCGGCAAAATGCACAATATAGATTTAGTGATCAGTGATGGGTGTTGATGCTGAAAAAGCATTTGATCGTCTTGAGTGGCCTTTTATTTAAAGTCTATAAACATCCAACAGCTAAGATTTGTACTAATAACTTACTGTCTGGGGTATTTACATTGGAGACGGGTACCAGGCGGGGGTTCACACTCATTTACAGACATGGATATGGTAATTAAATCCAAAAGCTGAATGCTTTCTAAAAGATGAGACGTCTACTGCATTTGTTCTCTTGCTATGATGAGGTGATTGACAGAAAGCAGAATTTAACACAATGCAGCACTAAAATAAAAATGAAAAACGCTCCACGCAGAACAATGAAACAAAGAAACCACAGGAAACCAAATGAAGGCTTCGTGTTTTTTTTTTTTTAATCAACCCGTCGCCTGCACAGTTTGATTGACAGGTGTGTTGACTTTGAAAATGAAAATGTCAGGGAGGGTTTGCGTTTGAAGTTTTGTCGAGTAAATGCGAGGGTTGTGCGATATGTTTCACCAACCGGCTGGAGCTGCAAGGATCACTCCATTAAATCGATTATTCCATCGAAAGGAAATTAGTTGCCGTCTATTGTTGCCAGCTTCTTAAACGTGAGGATTTGCTGCTTTTCTTTGTTGTTTATGACAGTAAATGAAGAGTCTTGGTTGGACGAAAGAAGCAATTTGAAGGCGTCGCTTTGAGAAATTGTGATGAGCATCTTTCGCAATTGACATTTTATAGACGATTAATCGATAATGAAAAGAATCGCTAGTTGCAGCCCGACAACCGGCGATGGCCGATATATATCTGCGCAGGTGTGTGTGTGTGCGGTCCCCGCTTATTCTGATTGAATACATTTCTTTCATCGGAAAATGTAATGTCACTGAAACGAAATGAAATGAAATATAATGGAATTTGTTTATTGATTTGTAATTTTCTCAAAGTGACAATAAACAACAGAGAGCCGACCAAAACGGCACAGCTCAAAAAATTAAGGCTGTCCCGACCAAAAATAAATCAAATAAGGAAATACACAAAGCAGTTCAAGTTCAGCAGGTTCTCACTTTTATTCTGATGAAGATATTTCGTCCAACATCTCCGGACGTTGTTTTCTCCCTCAGCTTCTTTTCCAGTACCCAGTGAGCCAATCGCAGCCAGCGCCGTTCTATGTGGGCGGGCCCATGGGTGGGATTGACAGTATGGCGGGGACGGAGCCCAGTCAGCAGGCTCCACCCCCGACGCCGATGACCCCGGCCCCGCCTCCCTCCACCTCATCCTGCTCTGCAGGCCCCTCCCCTTCCTCCCAGGGATCCGAGACCTCGTTCGACTGCACCCACTGTGGCAAATCTTTACGTTCCAGGAAGAACTACAGCAAGCACATGTTCATCCACTCTGGTGAGACACGCCCCCTTCTCCTCCACCTCTTTATGTGTTTATTTTCCTGTTTAATTAACTTAATATCTTTTACATGAACAATCAATCCAATGAAATGTGAAAGGTGTCGTTTACAGAGAATTATCTCTGCAGCTCCGTCCCCTTTAGTCGTTCTTATCAAACCCTGGACCCACCCCAAACAAATCTTGCCAGCGTCAACAGAAACATTTTGCATTTCAAAAGCAAATATCGATTGTGTTTTAGTCACTTGGCATCGTGGCTGTAACGTACGACAAATGTAGACAAGATTAGAAATAAAATACTCAAATTGATGAGACAAGAATCATTAATAACTGGTTTAATTAACTGAAATTAATCTGCACTTGAAAAATAGGAAATGATTCAGATGCACTGACTCGACTGCTTTGTGTGTGTGTGTTTGTGTGTGTGTGTTTGTGTGTGTTTGTGCGTGTTTGTGTATACTCTGTGTCTGCACATACCTGTCCCTCCAGGTCAGAAACCTCATCAGTGCTCCATCTGCTGGCGCTCCTTCTCCCTGCGTGACTACCTCCTCAAACACATGGTGGTGCACACTGGCGTCAGGGCTTTCCAGTGCTCCATGTGCGGCAAGCGCTTCACCCAGAAAAGCTCGCTCAACGTGCACATGCGCACCCACCGTGCCGAGCGCACCTTCCAGTGCAACGTGTGCCACCGGGCCTTCACCCACCGCACCTTGCTGGAGCGCCATGCCCTGCAGCACGCCCCCCAGGGCCAAGGCCAGGGGCGTGGGCCCGACATGACCTCACCTACCAAGCACAGTCCTCCGGCTCTGGGAGGGCCCTCAGGTATGGCTGGCGCGGCTGGCATGGTCGGCAGCATGGCCAACATGCCCAGCCACGGAGCTTCCTCCACCTAGAGAGAGAGAGGGAGGGAGGGAGATAAGGGGGAGAGGGGGAGGTTAGTGAGCCCATTCCTTGAACCGACACTTATTTGGTCCTAACAGCCTTGTTGATCTTTTATTCTGGTGGGAACAGCGCTTATAGGTTCCCATTGTTTTAGCTTAACGACACCTTCAACCAGGGTTCCTACACAGTGAAGTTAGAGCATCATGTACACTTTAACGTTGTTTTGGAATTGCACAAAATTCTCGGAAAAGTTTGTAAAAAATAGTCGTTCCCTCCCCAGAAACCCATCTTAAGTAGTTGTGACGTTTGTTGCTGTGACGACTAATCATAAGCTATAGAGCGACATCGCCAACGATCACACACCTCGTGTGACAGCCATCTGAAATCCGGCCAAAGAGCAATTTATTTTGGTGGGAAGAATTTTGAAATGGAGAATGTGTAGGAACCCTGTTTCAAAGACACCAGAGAGTCACCAAAGAGGTTAGGAATACAGAGCGGGTTTGGGAGTGGGTGAGGGCGAGGGGAGTCGTAGGGTTTCTAGGTGGAGGTGGAGGTGGAGGGGAGGGGAGGGGGGGGGGGGGCGGGTTGGGGTTATATGGAGATGCAAGTTTGGGAAAATACGGGGAAGGAAGGGTTGGTGGGGAGGGGGGTTGCAGGGTTTTATTCACCCTCAATTCATTTAATTCAAGTTCCTCCCGTTCTGTTTGTGCGCTGTCGTAGCAGTTGTCAAAATATTAAAGAACAAGATTTCCCAGACACCTTTTGAAGGTAATACATTTAGTTAACATGGTGCGGTCGAAACGGCTCCACGTCAAGTTCAGCTCCTGAAGAACCGATTGAATGGCACTATAGAGCACTTAAATAAGGACGCATTCGCAAGATATCCCAAAGCTGCTTTACTCCACTTCATGAAAGGAGGTAAAACAGATGAACTGCAGGAAAATGGAGGTCGATGTAGTATGAATTTGAGCTGTCTCACACTCACACACACACACACACACACACACCTGTAGTGGGATGTGTGTTGTTTGTTAGCCACAAGTAATGACTTCCCTGTCACATTCGTAGTCTGTCTGTGGCTAAAAACACAGACTGCAGAGACACTCCAGCAGGCAAACAAAAGAAATGTGCCTCCCATTCAGTTTAAACGCACCTTAAGAGCCTTGTTGTAAAAAAAACAAAAAAAACAAAACACTTTTGAATATTAAAGAAGAAGAAAAAAAGCGCACTTCCTGAATTAACTGAATTGAATGTGAATGAAGCCTGGCACTATTCAGGAGCAAACCAGGGTGACAAAGAAGGTTGTTGATGAATGATTCGATGAAGAGGGAAAGTAGTCAGAGCAGAGCGAGACTACAGCAGGGAGGGGAGTGAGGAGGAGGAGGAGGAGGAGGACGAGGAGGAGGCGTGATGCACAGCAGTGTGAATGAAATTCACCATCATCCATCAGACAGCTTTGTAACATTTTCCACAGGCGCCACTGGTCGGCCCCAGGATCATATACCTCGAACCAGGACGAGCCCCTAACGGCTCGGAGGGACACTATTTTCTCATATGAAATGTTTGGGAAACATTTCAGCATGTTTTACACACACACACACACACACACACACACACACACAGACACACACCTACCTACAATTACCTCGGTGGTCCAAAGACAGGCATTATGCTTCACATCTTTTAAGCTACATCAAACGAAGAAACAGTGAAAACGAAAGCTAAGATAGATCCGTTTACTTTTTGAAAGCTTACTAAAGTACTTCTATGTAAAATTCCTGTACATCGCTAAAACGCTCAGTTTGTTATTTGTTGCTCATGTGATTCTTTGATGCAGAAATAAGGCAGATCATTTAAAAAAAAAAAAAACAACTTTTAAAGTGAAAGAGCCATTCAGAGGACGTTAAACTTGGTTGAATGACTATGACAAATCAATGATTTTTATTGGGATTTTTATTGAGTGTTTGTGTTTGTCTTTTCGGGGCTCTGGTTAATAATAAATGGGAAGTGTTTGTTGCTTAAAAAAAGAAAAACAATAAAAGCTTTTCTCGCGGCACTATATGGAAAAAAAACAAACAACCTTTTTAACGTTTTCGTAAAACTAAATTAATCATGAAAATGTACAATCACCCCTACAAGTTTTGACAAAGTCAAACTCGTGATAATGCTAATTATCACATTAATATTTATTACAATTTGATCTCTATGCACAGTTAAGTTTGCACATCATATTACGTAGACCTAGATGTTGTTGTCCCCTAAAAGTATTTGGCCTGAGATTGTTTTTGTTTTCCTTGTTTTACACCTGAAAGGTGATCTTAAAAAGACCTTATGTGTCCCTGCTTTTTGCTCATTTTCCTTAATGTTTGTCAGTCGAAGCATTATATGATATTCAGTAGTTGACTTAAGCTTTGTAAGAGCCTTCTAATTGACATGATTTCGTAAGTGGACCTCCCTGACATTTTTGAGCTTGAGAACTTTGCGAGTGATGAGCTAATTTGACTAAAAACACTTTGATCCAGACTTATTTTCATGTAAAAGAGTGAGTCCAGCAAAGACGTAGATTCAAATCCTTTCTGTCTGGACTTCACTATAAATATTAACGTTAAATGTCCCATTTTAAATGTGGAGAAACTGCTTATTTACAGGGAGCAGGCCTGGCAGCGTGTGTTCATTGGCCTCTGAACATTGCAGATTCGTTTTGCAGACTCGGTAGTTTGTTTCACCAGAAGCTGGACAGAAACTCCTCCAACTCACTGTTGGTTATAAGCTATATTATAAATTTTAACGCCAAACCTTTGGTGCTTTTTTTGGAAATATTTACCTCATTTTCCAGTTGCCAACACCATGCTGTGGTCTGGGTTTGGTAAATAAGCAGTGTTGAGCTGTTTCAGAGGTTTGATCTATCCTCAGCAGTGGAAGTGGTTTTGGTGCATTTTGTCTGAGGCGGACCCTTGTACAGTACTGTAATATGTGTGCTTTGAAGCCATGTCAGCGCATTGTAACGTACTGTGTTATGCCTTTTTTTTCTGTTTGTTTTCTGTTTTATTGGGAGGGAAGTTGATCATTGTTTTTCTACATTAATATTTCTTTAACAGAGGTTAAATATGTCAGAAGAAGAAACAGCCATTTTATAAAAAGATAAAAAAATCACTTGTCATCGTAAAACCACATCTTTTATGTATAAAAAGACTAAAGGCATGATTTTAACTTTTTTCTGAGAACTTAGATGTTGTACTCAATGAATTAATTGAATTTTAAAAATGAGTGATTTCAAAGATTTCTTTCTCCAAATAAAAAGTCTTCTATGGCTCCAGGCCAGCTGCTCGCCAAGCATTTCAATTCATTTCAGTCGGCGTTAAAGTGTGTGTCGGTGTGTGTGTGTGTGTGTGTGTGTGTGTTCTGTTCCAGATCAGGTCTGGATATCAAACAGAGGCTAAATTGCTTATTGAGCCTGTTGTTGTTGGATTCTTTCCAATGTGAAAAATAACTTTCTTTTATTCCTCAAATTGTTGATCGAAGGTTTTCCGTGTTTACTGTAAGTTCCTTTGTCTGTGTTCATCATCTTCGTAGGTGTTCTCTCACCTCTGCCATCTCTCAGAAATCCAAACAAATGTATCAGGGAGACAAAGTAAGAGCCGTCTTTTCTTGAAGGCCCGTAGATATTCTTCCTTCTTTCTTTCTTTTTTTTGCCTGCAGCTCGGGCCTTTGAAGGTCTGGCTGGTCGTGGCTGAACTCTGGCCAGAAGGCATCTGTTACTCAACAACATCTGTTCCTGTTACTCTCTTTCTCCCAGCATGCCGAGGGACACGCAGGCTCTCCCAAGGGTGGCCTTTTGTGTGCCCCATTGTCAATTCCATCATTGTCTGCTGAAGTCTGTTCCCATAATGCCGCGGGGTTATAAACCCCTCCAGAGGCCAACTCTACCGGGCTGATGATTTACAGTTATTTGTGTCGACATACAATCAGCGTCTTTGTGGGGCAATTAAGAAAGAAAACTGAGGGGGATTTAAAGAGGTAATTGTAAAGTAAAAACTAAATGTAGACTGGCACATGTAAAGTCTGTTTTCTCCTTTACATGATGGCTCAGTTCAAACATGACAAAAGTTTACTGCAGTGAAAAGGAAAAGCTTCAGATTTTAGTTTGAAAAAGGCCACTAAAGCTACTTTTGGTGGAAAGTGTCGGATGTCCAGTAGGCGTTACTTTACATTGATCTGAATTTTAGAGCCATGAATTACCTGACTCGGTCTTTAGGAGGAGAAATAGGAGTGGTAAATCTAGCGAAGGGACATTGTTTTTATGAATAGGCCCCCTCTCCCGTCTCCAGGGAGACACTTTCAACTTCTGGCAGTAGCCAACAGTGTCGGCATAGAAAAGCCCACTATGGGGTCGCCAGGGGAAGACAACAGATGTTACTGATTAACTTTGCTCACAGACCCCTAAAGAAGTGTTTTTCAGAGTGCTTGCAGATGGACAAAACAAAAGTTGGACGCAATTAAAATTTCACGTTTAGCAATATTTATTTGGAAAAATAGTCTTGGCTAATTCCTTCATTCAAAAACGGTAAAGGAGACGGTAACATAACAATTTGTACAGTACAATCCCTCTTAAATAACATTTTCTTTAAAAAAAAAAAAAAAAAAAAGTCCCATTGACCTGAAGTGCCTTTGCAAATATCATCATTAAAGAAAACAACTTAAATAATCATAACAAACATCACAAATATACAATACAAAATAAAAATAACACAAAATCCTTAAATTAACTTAAATTAAATCATAATTTTTAAATCATAACTTTTTTCTTGTTTTTTTTTCTTTCTTTATTTTACAAAAAGGACAATCTGTATCAAAAAGCAACATTTTTTTTTTTTTTTTAATTAAGACAAAGTTTTCATGTCTCAAAAAGAAACAAAAAAAAAATGAACAATACTATGTCATAAATGGTTTGGAGGGCTTGGGGAAGAAAACGCACTTCAGTTAACACAGTGATCAAGTATACATACAGTCTTCACAGGTGTAGCGGTGGGTGCACAGCCCACGTGAACAGCCTCGTGAAGAACAGGCCAGTATGGCCAAACATCCACCGTTTGATGCAGTTCCTGCGCTCAGCAACGGCGTGTGGGTTAGAGAAAAGGCCTGGGTGCAAATGTTGCAAAAACAAAAATCGTAGCATCGCGCGTCATCGCCACGAGACGACGGTGTCCGTTTATATTTTACTTAAAGGCAGAACAGAAAGCTAAGTGGCAGTTTACTTTCAACCGTAAACTGGTTTGTTTTTTTTTTTGTTTGTTTTTTTTTGTTTGTTTTACCCCGCCAGTTCTTATCCCACAGGCCGCCGCTGCCTGCGCTTAGTTTCCAGTAGAGAACCAGCTCACTCTGAATATCAGTTAAACGTCTCAGTATCAGCAGCAGTCTCAAGGCGGGACACCTCCCCCTAGGGTTAGAGCAGCATCTGAAGGAGTATAAAAACTCTCCCATAGAGCAAATGAGCAACGGGCAGCCCATTGGTGGCTCGTTACACCTGGAGGGACACAAAAAGACGAAAAACGTTAGTGTTTGTTGGCCAAATGACCACAGAGTGAAGTTTCTGCACGTTGAAAAGTAAAACCAGCCTACAAAACTCACCTCAGTTGCAATTATACATTCGTCCTTTTCCTCTGACATCACAAACACAGATTTGTACTTGGTGTCCGCACATGCAGACATTTCTGGGGCTTTCTTTTCTGATGCATCGCTTTAGGAAAGAAAGGGAAACGTTGTTAGCTTCATCACTCTGACAACCTCAACGTTACGTTCTGTTCGAGAGACTATGAACTTTTCAGTAACAAATATTCACCATTTTAAACGTTTGCTGCGTTTCTCCTCGAACTCAAACGAGTCCAGGGATTGGCACTTGTCCTCGCAGGCCGCCTCCAGCATGGCCTCTTTAGCCGCCTGCTCGTAGTTGCACTCATGTACGAGGTTGTAGTCTGAAGGCGGATGGCGGCTCTTGTAGCTGCTCCTCCCTGGTGAAGATCCTTCATCGGGGTCCCCGCCGCAGAAGTCCATCTTCTTGTTGATATTTTTTACACCCGGTGTCGGCATCACACTGACCGCCAGGTCCCTGTCACTGCGGTGACAGTTGTTCGTCAGGTTATTTATTGTCTCTCCCTCGCCGACGGTTTCTACTTGACCGCCGCGCTGGGCCTTTGATCGGAAAAATCCAACAAGTACAGCGCATCCCGCCAGCAGCAGCAGCACCAGGGCCACACCGGACCCGACGGCCATCCAGGGCACCTCTGACCCGCGGATCGCGGCGTGCTCTGGAAGCAAGAACTGACAGTTTCTGCCACCGTAGCCAGGAACACATGCGCAGACGTAGCGGTTGTTTCTCTCGTGGCAGGTGGCGCCGTTGTGGCAAGGGTTGTGTTCGCAGCGGCTGATGGGTGAGCTGCAGTTGCGGCCGGTGTATCCCGGTGGGCAGGTGCAGGTGTAGCCGTTGAGACCTTCCTGGCACGTCCCGCCGTTTTGGCAAGGGTACGTTGAGCACTCGTCCCCGGTGTGGTCACAGTTCATGCCGGTGAAACCATCTGGACACTGACACAGGTAGGAGTTGACGAGATCCACGCAACGTGCGCCTGAGAACAGAGATAAAGGAGTGGCATAAATGTTTGATCCGAAACCGTTGGAATCTTCCGCTTGACATTCAAGGCACGCCGCAAGCAATCTACACATCTCCGGGAGTGGAGAGGAATTGTACGGGATTACACGGCCGGTCACTCTTACCGTTGGAGCAGGGGCCGGAGGTGCAGTGGTCAATCTTCTTCTCGCAGTTGAACCCTGCGTATCCTGTGGGGCACTGGCAGAAGTAGCCTCCGTCGGGGTTGTCAGCACAGCGGCCACCGTTGGAGCAGGGCCCATCGGCACACGTCATGGCACTCAGCTCGCAGTTGTTGCCATAGAAACCGTGAGGGCAAGTGCAGGTATATGTGTTTTCCAAATCCTGTGGGGAAAAAATAGATCAGGCTTGACATCAAGATCTGTCTTGCAACTGCAGCTGCTGCGAACCCTTCTGAATGTCTACATGCTGCATGCTGAAACTGTTCCACCGTTTTATGATGTTTATTTTTTGGAAGCTTTACCGGCTTAATGGCAAGATGGAAGAGAAGGGATAAAAGGCTCAAGGGACAAGCGTGCCAGGTCGCATTCAAACACCGCCGGCACCGAGCCACAGTTCACAGGATGTCCCGCTATTCTCACTCCAACGTCATTTTAAGAAGACAAAACAACACTTACAGTGCAGCTTCCTCCGTTGCGACAGGGGTTTCCAGCGCATTCGTTGACCTGGATCTCACAGCTGGCCCCAGTGAAGCCGGGCTTGCAGGAACAGGTGTAGCTGCCCTGACCCGTGTTGCTACAAGTGGCTCCATTCATGCAGGGCTTGTGGTGAGTGCAGTAGTTGAGATCTGGAAAGACACGGCAGCACATGTGGATTAGCCACAGCACAACACATGGCAGGACAACAGCAGCGGCGACAGAATGTCTTTGTCCACCGGCACACTCGACTCTTTCTCCTCTTCCAGTGGTTTTTCTTTTTCTTTTTTTTTTTTTGTTTCCTGTGCCCCGGCCCCCTGTCCTCGCCGTTCATCCCGAGACAGCTGCTGCTCTGTTGTTGTTTCTTTACCACAGTGTTATGTTGCTATCTGGATGTCTTATTTTGTTCCTCTCACATCTCTGTCTCTTCACAGACTTTTAAAACTTTACAGAGCAGTCTGCGGTGATGGAAGTCCACTTTCTATCCCCCTTCTCTCTCTTCACAGTAAACACTGACGTCTGGGTGAAAATGAGGCTGAATTTGGTTGAAAAGTGAGTTTTTAGACGTCTGTATTGCATTTAATTTCTTCCAAATATAGTTTTACGTAACCTAAACTTTCACTTTTTAACCTGACGTAGCCCAGTTTTAACCTTAACACACACAGCAAATCACCCCATCAGTGCTCTCTGGTTTCCTCATCCCTCGTTACTCCCCACCCCTCACCACACACTCTCTCCTCACCTTGGTTGCAGAAGAGTCCCCCCCAGCCCTCCTGACAGTTGCACTGCCAGGGCTGCTGGCAGGTCCCGTGGAGGCAGCCCGGGTAACGAATGCACTCGTCGCAGTAGCGGCCTTTGAATCCCACTCTGCACCTGTTGTTGTTGTCCAATTAGGAAGGAACACCGGTCAGTCCACTCACATTACCTCACTGTGTCCCACTAATTAATTAATGCCCCAGCGGACGGGTGGAGAAAACTTACTTGCACTCTCCAGGTTTCTCGCAGAAGCCGTGCTCTTCGTCGCAGCCCGGCAGGCAGATCGCTGTACAGAAAGAGAAAAAAATATTTTAGACACTTTGAGGCTGGAAAAACAACTCAAATCCAGCTTCTTTGTCGGGTTACATATCTCCAAGAGCAAAACCCGAATCCCAACAACGTCTGAGTTAAAATAAGAGAAAGGGTTGGCTCCTAAATCCATTAGCTGTTACCTTAAACTCAATCTCCTTATCACCGTGGAAGAATTTTCTGCTTAACATAGTGCTGAGACAAAGGAGGGGGTGTGTGAATGTGTGTGTGCCACAGAGAGTGTACACACACACTCACACAGACCCCCTCAACCCACCCCACCACCCTCTTTTTTTTTTCTTCTTCGCTGCGGGTCAAAACTCTTTTATTCATTCTGTGCGCTCACACACACACACACACACACACACACACACTCCCCTTAATGTCTCGGATTGGGGCAGATAAGAGTGGACAGCTGGCGAGTGTGTTGCCAGTGCGCGACAGCTGCTCCATTGTCTCCTCTCTGCCGGCAGCTGCCCACTTCAAACAATACCTCCCCCGCCTCGGCCAATCAGCGGCCGGCCCACTCCGAGAGTAACGAATCGGAAGGTAGCATGTAAATTTATGGCACGCGTGAGATTATTCCCAAAAACTTTCCTTAGAATAAATCAAGTGGTCGTGTGTGTGTGTGTGTGTGTGTGTGTGTGTGTGTGAGGGAGGAGGAGGGGGGGGTGCGTGTGGTGTTTACGCACAAGTTGCCTTCTAACGGCACTCAGAGGATCTGATTACAGACCCGGCAGAGAAATTCACTTTTTATACTTCACATTTTCTCCACTCATACGTTATTCTATGATCTGTTATTCGCTCTCAGGCAGCTTTAAGGGCTTCTATCCTCTACATCTTTATTCTGTCTCAAATAGATGTTTGAAGCTCGTCCCTTAAAAGTGTCCAGCGCCTCACACTCACGTCTGCACGTGCTTCCACTACAACAACAAACTTTTGCCGCTTACGCTCGGTGCAGTACTGTCCCTTCCACCCGGCGTCGCACACGATCTCCCCGCGCTCTCCACAGGTGAAGTGGCCGAAGGCGTCGTCTCTCGGCCGGCAGAACACCGAGCAGCCGTCCCCGTAGTAGTGCTCGTCGCACACGAAGCGGTACGAGTACTTGAGCTCCGTCCTGCCGCCGGTGTGCAGGTCCTGGGACCAGTCCTCTCCCACCGTTAGGTGCCTCTGGGTGGTCATGGTGCTGATAACGCGGTCTGGATTCTCTAAAAGTGCACATGTGGAGGCAGAAAGTGAGGGGTTAATGGATGGAAAAGTGCGTGAACGTGACAGAAAATGGAAAGGGGAGGGTGTTTATTTCCTACCTGTGGAGAGGTCGTCTTTGGAGTCGGTGTGTAATGCCTCAATGATCAGCGAGAAGGTCCCCTGGGAACACAAATGGCTTCATGAGACAGGTGGCCAGCGGAGATGCGGTGATAACATCAAGCAAAGGCCCGAGGCGATTGTGCCATACACTCACTGCTGAATGCAAACTGCCTAACCTGATCCGGTGAAACCGAATACCTGTAAACTCTGAGCGCTCTCAGCCCTCAAGTTGTGGTCAGAAATCGTGCCGCAGCGCGTTTTTACGCACGGATTTACCAAAAAAATGGCGCGATCCCGCCGCCTTCACGTCTACTGTAGTGATATGGACGTGGATAGCTGTACTTACCGGCCACGTGAAGCCGAAGTTAATCCTGATGGGGTTGCTGAATGAACTCTCCGGGATGACATCGGGGACCTGGAACGAGTTGGAGCCGAGCACGGGCGTCACCGCGCCGCCGTAGGTGCACGGAGGCTCCGGGGAGGCGTTGGGCTGGTAGTGCTTGAGACAGATCCTGAAGAAGGTTTGACACTCGCACTGCTGCTGGAAAGACGAGGTCAGACCTCCCTTGCAGCAGTTTTTGTTGCCCTGTACTCCCTTCTTGTTTAGGAACTCCTGCAACTTCAGCTCAAAAACTCCCGAACAAAACCCCTGCGGAGGAAAGCAACTTATCATTATCTGCACACGCAGCACCGCTCGTGTACGAGTGTGTGTTGTGGTGGGAGGGGAGGGGGGGTGGTGGTGGTGGTTCATTGTTTGGAAGAAATAGAGATTCAGTTGCTTACCTGGCACAGCAACATGGACATGACGGTGAGAGTCAGCAGGATGGCGCGCCCCATATTAAATAAATACATAATAAATAATAAATAAATAGAGTAAAAAGTCTCGGGGCTCGGCTTGTCCTCAGGGTGCCTCCTCCTCTTCAGTCCCTCTGAGGAAGATGCATTGAGCACGTTTCTGTCGCCTCACGGGGTTTTCTCATCAACTGCTGCCGTTGTCAGCCACGTCGCTCTCATTCATGTCCCGAGGAGCAAAAAAAGGATAAATCCCAAACCTTCAAAATAAAAACAATGAAGTCACAAAACAAGATATGTGAACTTGTGCGAGTGCGCGGCGGGGGATGCAAAAACAGACAAGTCCTCCAGTTCCGTTACAAAGCGTTATTCCAATGCGTAAAGAGGAGGGGGGGGGGGAGAAAAAAAAAAGATGGGTTCCTTGTTTTGTTTTTTTTTGTGGAGAAAGTGACAAATTTTAGGAAGTAGCTTTTTGTGTGAAGGTCTTGGTCTAACCCAGGGACAGATTTGTCACTGGTCCAACATGCTTCCTTCTTCCTCCCAATGTCTTCCCTCACTGTGAACTGTGCGTCTGTCTCCAGCCAAGGCCGCCTGCAGCCTGTTATATACGGCCTGACACATGCTATGGTAATAACATGCAAATACACCCCCCCCCTCCACCCCCACCCCCCTACGTCACCTCCCAATCTGGCCCTGCTCTCCACAATGGGATCCCATGCAAGTACCCCAACAGCCTCCTTTTACCCCTGCAGCAGTGCAGCGCATGCAGCGTTAATATGTGAGCCCAAAGTGGAGACGTGTGAAAGTATTTCCACCGAATGAGTGAAACTTTGAAAGAAAGCCGCGTGACTCCTTCAGGCGGAGGGGGGGGACTTTCAGAGAACCTGTTGAGGGAAAGAGATGAATTAAAGGTGTTCACACAGTTCACAGAGAGCCCTGAAACCTCCAGCATCACATATAAAATGTACTTTTTGTTAACTTTAGTGGCACAGCAGCTTCCTGTAAATTCAATGATTCTTGTGTTTCAGTCGAATCGGGAACATCTGATCTCTGCAGACTGAAGAAGTTGGACTGAAGCGAAACGTAAAGATGTAAACCTACACATGCCAGATTTCCGTGTGACAGGATGTTAATGAGACTCCAGCTGTGGCCTCACTGGACAAACTGATTTAGATTGGGGGTTTTTTTTGGGGGGGGCGTTTTAAGATGTTTTTTGGTGAAGTGCCAAAAAGAAAGAAGTGAGAAGCTGATTCAAAACTGTTTGAAATGTTTCTTGGTCAATCCCTGACTCAGTTAATTGTTTACACCCCTCCTCCTCCTCCTCCTCCTCCTCTTCCTCCCTCTTTCCTTCTCTTCCTGCACACACACCCTCTACATTTGGGTATTTCTGGTTGTGGGAAGTATTTCATGCTTTGAATCGACTGAAAAGACTAAAGACAACATTCCTTGGCAGAGCTGCGCGGTGAGGTGAACGACTGGAGGGGCTGGACTCCTGCGTCTCCATTTTGCTCTCCCCTTCTTCTCCTTCTCCGGGCCAAGATTAACCAACAAAACGCGTGTGTGCATGTAAATAGATGTGTGTGTGTGTGTGTGTGTGTGTGTGTGTGTGTGTGTGTGCAAGCGGGCGCGCGCTCACCGGAGTCGCTCGCGTGGCCAACATGAGGGGGAACTTTTGTTATTGTGTGTGTGGTGAAGGAATAAGTTTGCTCCCCCCCCCCCCCCCCCCCCCCCCCCCAGCTGTATGGTAATTCGGCCAGCACCTGCTCTCCCCTCAATAACAGCGTGCGCGCGCGCCTCCCTTGGTTGAGCGCGCGCCCACACGTCCCACACACAATACTCTCTCCCCTCCCCACACACACACACACACGCACGCACACACACACACACACACACACACACATGAAATAAACATACATTTGCTTTTTCTTCTTCGCTTCTTCTTTAAATGTTGCCGGTGCAGCACGCGGGGGAAACAACATATTTACGTCTTATTTGTGTCTGTGTGTGGAGGTGGGGTGTGCACGTGCGTGTGCGCGCGAATAAGTAAGGAGCAGGAGGTGGTGGCGGGGGGCAGGGGGGGGGGGGGTTGTTTCTTAATTAGGTCGTTCATTAGAAGTGAGATTTTTCTGCTGTATAATGGGACCAATAGAAAGCTGCACGCGCGGGCTAGGCTACCGCGCACGTACATTGCGTCACTGTGTTCAGATATGCACATCACGGCTGCAGCTTCTCGGCGTCTCTCCGGTGTCCGTTACCTGCTGCTGTGCCCCCCCCACGCTTTCCCTTTCTCATCCGAACCACCTTCACTTGTGATGTCACGCCACATGGTCGACGTGTCGGTAGTTACTTATTACCTCCAATCAATGGCAGCAACAACCAAACAAAGTCCTCCCCCATTAATAAACCTGTCCGTCTCTCCTTTCACACCGGGACACTGAGCCGTGACCGTCACTATTAACCTCCGATAGAGACAAAAAGAAATCAATTACATGTTCTCCCCGGGAAGAGGACTCTTCTTCAGGCTTTTAGGGGGACAGTTTGAAACGTTTTACAGCTTCCATAAAGTATCTGCGCAGAAGTGATGTCAGCTTGGTGCCACTGTGAGCCTTTAAACTACGCCGAGCTGCCGGTGGACCCTCCGGTAGAACCCCACAGGTCTGTCAACGGGAATAAAAGCTAGGCATGGTGGCAGAAACCAAACTAAACTGGAAAACCGGAGCCACGAAGCGCCACAAGGACACCAGCTACCACAGTGGTCCCTACAGGATATTTTCTCCTGGCCAAGGCGCTGCTGGCTGAGCTCTGACTGTTTAACTGAAGTGCTACTGTAGGGGGCTGCTGTAGTTTAACTCCTGCCCACCAGTAGCTGCGCCAAACAAAAAAGGCTGACTCGGGGTCTGACTATTCATCCATTCTCTGCGCTTTAATTTCCATTGATTGTGAATGCAGGAGGGAGGGAGGAAGGGGGTCTTCAGTGAAGGACCACGACACGCCTTCAGACGCGGACAGACCCTTACAAGCCATCTGCCACTAACTATCCCCCCCCCCTCCACATCCAGAAAACGACGTTTATTTCCCTGCTTCCCTCCCTCCCTCCTGCGGCCTGAAGCGCACGTCTCTATGCGCCTCTGTCCACCGGGCTCCGTCTACACTCAACTGGAAGCATGTTAAAGGACCTGTAACGGTATGGGCCCTCCGGGGCCATATGGCGAGGGGGAAGCCAGGAGGGTTTTTTTTTCCTTTTCTGGTCCCCGAAGAGGAGACACCACATGGTCACTCGTGGGAACGTAAACACGGCGCGCATCACACGATATCGATCATATGAAGCGATGATTGGGGAGGGGGGAGGAGGGAGGGAGGGAGGGTGATGATCAATTGATTTTTGTTCACACTGATACCTCATCAGTGCAGGAAATATTGATGCATCTCCACCCGGAGTGAAAGCTTCCACCCCGGGTGGCGAGCCGCCGAGCCCGTGGTGGTGCCAGGGTCGGTGGTTCCGTTCCCTGAATGATGCAGGAGGAGCAAGGCAGCAGACCAACACCGCCAGGGCTGGATGGAGTTGGGAGGAGGAGGAGGAGGAGGAGGAACGGGGGGGGGGTCTTATAGAGGCCACCCGTGCTCAAATGTAGGCTAGGACTAAAAGCTTCAAGGAAATGGCAGGTTTTGAATCAGCACTTTCTCAGGAAAAGCTTTTACGCACGCCCCCCCCCCCCCCCCCCCCCCCCCCCGAGTCCTTAATGATGCTTACGCACTAAAAACTGTCGTTAACGTGATGAAAAATGACTAATAATCACATGGAAAATTAAAATGATTCCATGGTACTCACTAGTGACTTTATGGGTGCTTTATTGTACTTGAGTCAATAAAGTTCTTTTTGATTTAAGACTGGGTCCCGGTCTGTCTGGCTCGGTCCGGTTCGCCTGTTTTACCTGCTGAAACGCAGAGATCAACAGGCTCCTTTGTGTCCAGATCAGATTACTGTGGCCAGCTGCTGGAAGAGGGGGCCACAGGCCAGATCCGCGGCTCCCCAGGGCTCTTCAGGGCTCCGCGAGGCTCCCCACGGCTTCCCACGGCTACTCGAGGCTCCCGGTCCGGGCTGCTGCCTCATTTGCATACGTTGCTGTTACTGGAGACGTGCTGAGCTTAGGTTTATGGGAAGAGTGCCGCAGTAATTACGTGGGGGGCCCACAGACGCGCCTGCAAGTGTGTGTTGTGTGTGTGTGTGTGTGTGCGTTGTAAGTGTGTTTGAGTAGGGAGGGGGTGGTGTGTGTGTGTGTGTGTGTGTGTGTGTGTGTGTGCGGAGACACTGGGGACCTAAGGGGGAGGTGAAGAGGGAGCTGTACGTGGCCAGTCGCGTGCCAATGTTTATGAAAACACATCTGCCACGCACCCCGGGGTGACGCACCGCAGCATATGCGGGTCCCTATGAATAAAATCGATAATTCAACAACTGATACTGTGACACGTTCACCCACAGCAAAGCCTCCAGTTAGTGCTGATGGGAGCTCAACCTGCCGCCATGACGACGAGCTAAAGGGTTAAACAAACATATTATCTTAATAAATATATTGTTTTGTAACCATATTATAGGTACATACTATTAATTAAGTTTCCTCTAAGAATATTGTTGGGTTATTGTAGGGATACTGGGGGAGATTAAATACAAATAAGGTCATTGTGAGTTCCACGAGTGTCACATATCTTAAGTTTGTGCCTTAAAAGATCAAAGTGTCCCGATACTCTCTGTATAAAGCGCCTATAAGAAAATATCACAGGTGACAAATTAAAAGAATGAGCTGAATATAATGAGTAGAGACGGATGAGGGTGTAGCGGCTGACGTCATGTGCATGTATGAAAATGCTGGATCTTGGATCAGGACGAGGAAGGAGGAAAAGGTCTAAAAGAAAAGACAGTCACCAGATCTCAACCCACCTGAACCCCCAGGAGAGATTTTGGCCCGGTGTTATCTCCACCACCGTTATCCAAACGACCAGATAGTGTTTTGGGAGAGTTGCAGAGAATCTGAAGCTGTTCTGGAGGGTTCACTGGCTCAGACTGATTTGATTGCCGTGACATTTCGTGCAAACATTCGTGGTCCGCAGAGGATGAATCCTGCTGACTTTGGTAAACCTCCAACTTTTTCCTCTGGCGCCACCATGAGGTTGACGTTTGCGGTTTTGAGTGAACTGATTCGACTACCGTTGGACGGAGAGATATCCAAGATGAACTGTAATAACTCATCTAGCGCCATCATCAGGCCCGGATTTAATCTTTGGAAACTAAGATGGTGAACAAGGCAAACATTCCCTGCTACAATCTGCATGTTAGCATTGTCACTGTGCGCGTATTAGCATGCTGATGTTAGCATTCAGCTCAAAGCCTCGCAGTCCGTCGCTTGGCTGGAGACGCTTGTTTACATTTCATTTGCCACCTGATGTGATTTACAGAAGTGGCTGCAGGCTGATAGGCCAAGACAACAATCAGGACATTTATTGCATGTGAAAATAAAAGTAGAGGAGAAGGACGAGAGTGTTTTTATTGTACCACAATACAATAAACCCAATAAAATCATATAACAATAAAAATCACTTATGTTCTCTCCCACTGAGGGCACCGCCATGACCAGCGCCTAATCTTATCATGTGCAGCCACCTGTATCGTAAACACCACAAGGCCAGAAGTGTTATATGTGATTGTTGAACATCTCATTGCTGCTACAACAGCCTCCACCCTTCTGGTTTCAGGCTTTCCAGCTGGTTTTGGATTTGGACTAACTCGCATTAGTGTGGTCCATCGCCGATGTCGGCCGATGTCGGCCTGGCTCGCAGTCGGCACAATATATCAATTCATAGTTTAAGCTTTAAAATGTCAGGAGAAAAAAAGGAAAATACCCATCACAATTTCCCAGAGCCCCATGATGCGTATGTAAGATTGCTTGTTGTCTTTGACCAAAAGTCCAAAACCCAAGGATTTTTTAATTTGGGAGGCTGGAGACCTGTTTGACATGTTTGCTAGTAATTGTTTTAGCACTAGTTGCAGTTCATCCCAAAGGTGTTGGATGGGGTTGAGATCAGGGCTCTGTGGAAACCACTCATGTTCTTCCACACCAAACAGGGAAAACAATTTCTGTCCGGAGCTGGTGTTAAAACAGGAAAGGGACAAACACTATGAACAGCTATTGTCGAAAAGACCGTTGCATGGTGTAACATTCATTGGAACTACGGACCCCAGACCAGAATGCTTTTATCCATGTAGTGTAAAACACAGGGCTGAGTTGTTATTGTAGGACCCAGAAGAAGAAGAAGAAGAAGAAGAGCAATTCTCTATTTGTCCATTTGTTTCCATCAAGGTTTAATCACCAGTATGAATGACAAGAGAGTAAATGGAGGAAGTCCGCCTCCCCTCCCCTCCCCTCTCTCTCTAACTCTCCCTCTCTATCTCTACAACCATGAGCATCTGCCCAGAAATGAACAGATGTAGGCACCTGCGTTGTGGGCCCACATATGCGCACATGTCCCCCTCCCCAAACCCCCTTTCAACCTTCCATGGGACCCGGAGCCGACCACAATGGGGAGAGATCAGGGATGCAGTAACCAAATACTGCCTATCCCCCCAGGACACTCGCTCTGTTAGAGGCATTGTCACCAGTTATATCAAGTGGCTGCACCAAACAATCTGCTGTATGACTGCTCATTTGAGACATAACATAATTCAGAGGGACAGAGGAGGGAGGGAGGCGAGGGGGGGGGGGGGGGGGGGGGCAGGGTGATGTACAGAGGTGGCTGCCTGGATAATTTCTATGGCTCCAATATGAAGTGGTGGGTGTTTTAAACAAGTGGGCTCAGGTTTTCTTGCACTGGGGTTCGATTGAATTGAATCCAGTCTTGGGATAAGTGGCCGTTGGGCTGGTTTGGAGGGCCCGGGGGTGGCAGGTGCTAGCTGGGGTAGGAGGATGAAAGAGAGGCTTGTCGGAGCAGGGTGGGTACAAGACCAGGTTACACATAAAAAGCCTTGTTTTTGTTAGAGAAAAGAGGTCCAACAGCCCAACGGTAGAGCAGCGGTGGATAATGGCGCCATAATAGCCCCCCGTCCCTATCTCTCAGCTGCCGCTGGACGACAGAGGATCCACACGCACCTGTTGTCGTGTCCGGCTAGCGTTAGCGTGCTACACCTCAGGAATGCTCCCTGTCCAGAGGCCTGGCTGCTCGTCCCAGGAGAGAGCTTAGCCACGGTGGGATGAGGGGAGGGTGTCAGGAGTGTGTGTGCAGGAGCTGGGGGGGTGGGGGGGTGGGGAACCAGCAGGGAAGCTTTGGAGGACAAGACAAGGAGAAGGAGGGGAGGTGGAGGTGGAAGAAAAGGAGGGAGGGTGCGTTCCTCCAAAGCCAGTGTCCTCTCTCCTCCTCTCCAGGGGCCTGTCCAGAGAGCCCTGTCCTAAATCACTGGCCCCAGGGGGAAGGCTCTCCATTGTGAAGAGATGGCCCCTGCAAGCTGGGCCGCCAGCTGCCACTGCTGCAGCGTCATGCCCCCCTCTTCCCCACACACACACACACACACACACAGCTCCTCCCAGTATCCCCTCCACCTTCAGCACTATGACAATGCTCCCTGCGGCCAGGGCCACAGGCCAGCGGAGAGCATTAAAAAGGACTTGGAGGAGACTCTTGAGAAAGGCCGCAGCGGAGCAACATGTTTTTTGGCTAAACATTAATGATGACAAACACTGAGCAAGGTTACGGTGCACGACACGCTAACCTGGACGACTCCCAGCCCCCCTGATCTTAACCACAGAAAGAGTGGATCATAATTCATGTGCGATGGTGCGAAACTTACTTTCAAAAGAAGAAAAGAAGCTGGGTTGTAGATGCCGGACTTGAAGGTTCACTACGGTCCTTCTTGTTTATTCAAAGATGTGAAAGCTGCAAATTTCTTCTTGATTCTTAGTTCTAAGTTAAAGGAGATTCTAATAGGTTTTCTTTCACTTTGACTGACTCACTCTCAACACTTCAACCTTTAGAATCAAACCATAAAAGTGGCAAAGTTCATCTTTCATTATGATACCGGCCTTATCAGGTCAGACTGATTTTATACATCTCTTTAACATAAACCTCCAGAAAAAAAGGAAAGACCAACATGAGGCGATTTAATAAGGTGTTGGGCCTCCAGATGAACCTCCGGCGTCAGGGCTTCTTGGCGTAGATCCTCCAGGTCTGTGGAGCTCCACTGGAGACATCAGCACCATTCTCCCTGAAGATATTCCCTCAGTGATGGCTAAAGCATCGGTTAGAGAGCGCAGAGTGTTTAGTTGGGTGTTCAGCACTTATCTTGTTTGGATCACATGCTACAAGTAATCAATTACAAAGCTTTAATACAATCCATGTCGGAGTTACCGTGATTACCGGTTTCAGACTTCGTCATTTTAAAGTCAGGTTTGTCTGCAGCTCAGATGTATCCGGTCCATTCGAGGTGATTAGGCCCAAATTTAACGGATGTAACCGCACAAAGTATTTTAACCTTCGCACGACCAACTCTGCACTCGTACATCTGGAGTCGGACCAGTCCCAGAGGACATGAACATGAAAACCTCGCCCCGATAAGAGGGAGGCATCTCAGAAAGAGCAGCAGAAGATGGACCTCTGCTCCAGGACAAAATAGTGTCATTTCATTTGTAGGTTGTTTTTTTTTACGACTAGATTTTGTGTTTATTTGAAGCTAAAGTCTGTCACCTGATGAGCCGTGCTGCCTCGCCAGACGTGACTGTCGCAGATTCACTAAATAGACACATTCACTCAGACTTTTTTTGTGCTCTTTTTTTGATTTCATCCCCCACTGCCGCCGCCGCCGCCTTCGCCGCCGCAGCCCGGTAGGAGGATTTTCCCATCCATAGCTAAGGGAGGCGTGCTCCATTGTGCTGCTTCTAATGATGATTGTAATGATGGCTTGTCCATCTTTGATAAGAAACAGCACGCCCCTCATTAAAGGGCCCGGGGCCCTGGTTCTCATGGTTGCCGGTCCTTCCCCGGAGTCGGACAGCAGGCGAGGGGAGGCGAGACGACACCCGTGGCACACGCCTGTTGACCGAGCCACAAAGCAAAAGCGTGTGACACTCGCCCCACCCCCGCCGGTCCCATTGTCCTCCCCGTGGGTCCCACAGACAAGACCAATCCTGTTACCCTCCCACCCCTCATGCCCCTCGCCCGCCCCTCCTCGCAACCACAAAAACCACAACACACACTCGTATTGCTGCTCAACACACACACACACACACACTCCCCTTCTTCCTTTCCCTTTTACCAATCAGCTGATCTCTCTCTTTCTCACACATCCACCAGGGGTTGCCCTCATCCCCCTCTCCTCCCACCCTCACCCCACCTCCTCCATCACCTCCCCCTTCACCATCAGCTGCTACATAAGGTGGAAATCCATCATAGTGTGTAAAGAAGGTGCTTGTGCGCAGCCATTACCACACACACACACACTTACTGAGATGTGTTTTGGGGGGAGGGATGATTGGTCCAGGAGGTTTGGGGGCGGCGGGGGGGCTCTAATTCACTGATTCACATGCAGACAGTATTTCCTGGTGGTGTTGGTGGTGGAGGGTGTGGCAGGTGGGTGGGGTCTGGGTTTTAGGGATGCTGGATGGTGGTGGTGATGGTCGTGGGATGGAGGAGAGAAGAGGAGGAGGGGGGAGGCACCGGGTGATGGGGGGGGGGGGGGGTTGCCGCGGCTGCCGGGGTCAGGCCTGTGTGTCCTGGGAAAGTTGGGTTCTCCATTTAAATCTGCACATGTTGCGGCCTTCTGGTGGCTGCGTGAATGCGCACGGTGACAGATGGCCCCGGCCCATAACTATAGAGTCCGAGCACCCCGGTCCCCCGAGGGAGAGAGAGAGAGGGAGGGAGAGGGAGAGAGAGGGAGAGAGAGGGAGAGAGAGGGAGAGAGAGAGAGAGGGAGGGAGAGGGAGAGAGAGGGAGAGTGTGCAGGGGAGGAAGAGGAGAATGTAGCGCTCAGCTGATCCCATCAAAAAGAGAGATGAGAGGAGGAGGAAAGGCAGAGGAGGAGGAGGAGGATGAGGAGGAGCGTTGATGGTGTGTGTTTGTATCTATGTGTGTGTGTGTGTTATAAGGGGGGAGGGGTCGGTCCTTAATCCCAAACTCTAAATTGAGTTAATGTATTTGCCTGGTCTGCAAACTCCAATAGGAGGCCCGGGGTCCCCAAAGATTCTGATTAGGTGTCTAGTTTATCAGATGTTGGAGGAGGAGGAGGAGGAGGAGGAGGAGGGAGACTGTTTGTACATGAGTAGAATAGCAGCTTTGTATGTTACGTGTGTGTGTGTGTGTGTGTGTGTGTGTGTTGACGGGGTTTATGGGTTTCTGGGTTCTGTGCCAGCTTCTGGAGCAGGGCTGCCCGATGTCTCCATTCACAGGTCTCTGTTGTTTTTCACTGACTCTTCATTAATCCTGTTAGCGCCGACGTCGGCGCCTGGTTAAAGATTATTTTTAGCAGATTTACACCGTCGAGGAGCTCAGAGACAGTTCGCTCCAGTACGTCTATCTTTATGAGGACCAATCTTAGTTTTAGACCTTGAGACTGAGGATAGTTTCAAGTGAAGGTATGTTGTTGTTGTTTTTTGTACCGGGACGCTGAGAGTTAAGACCTGGTTTTAGGTTTAGAATAATTTTCAGGTGTGCAAAAGCTACTGTCATCACTACTGCTAGTATGACCACTCCAGCTATTACTACGACTGTCACTACTGCAAGATATATTCAATACTTTTTAAACCAACGTCTTTAAGTATCAGACACACAAAACACAATCAAGTGAAAAAGAAATGAGGCACAAATAAATTAGATATAAGACGGCGTCCAGTACGGAGGATATATATATCGAGATGTATAGCAAATCGTAACCTTTCTTTCTTTTCATTTTGGGATAATCATTTCTCTCTTTTCAGCTTGCATTTCCACAAGATCTGCAGTAACATTATAACATTATATTCAATAGATAGTAAATGATACCCGGTGAAAACTCAAAGACAGATATGTAAGATATAACCAGTCGGGCAATTCGGAGGATCTTTTGGCAATTTGGATGGACTGACAATTTAATGACATATCGGTGTGTGTGTGTGTGTGTGTGCATGAATGCGAGAGGGTGTCTTGTTCTTTGCTGGTGCGTATGGTTTCACTCCCACTCGCTGGTGTTTTTGATGCTGTTCACTTCAATGCAACACATTCTGCCTCCCACACACACACACACACACACACACACACACACACACACTGCTGCATTCTCACCATGTTGTCGTTCTCTGCAGCCTCCTGGAGAAGTGAAGACGCACCAAGTCTGTGATGAGAGAATAAAACAAGGTTAGTTTAATATGTCGGGCCGCAGTCAGAATCTTCAGTGATACAAGTTCTGTAAAACCTGCAGCAAATATATTTACTCTAAATCCTGTATTTTAATATCATAACGTTTTATGTCATATGATTAAGTGATAAGTGTGGTGGGTCCTGCTTCAGAGATTTTTAGTGTCCTGAGATGCTCAAGGAAGCTGTTTGAAAGAAGAAGAAAGTCCTTTATGGTGTAAAAAGGGTCAAATTTTGAACAATCTTGAATACCAGTGCAGCTGTTTCAGCCCACATCAGTTCAACCATTACATAAAATCCTCTCACACGTCGAGACAATTTCAGAAATAACTTCGCCTCATTAATTTCTTGCCTGATGAGGATCATAAAAACAACACACTCAAACCAGAAGTGATTATTTCCCCTGTTTGCTTGAGGTTTCTCTCCAGCTTGTGATGTTTTAATCCGTTTTCAGCTGCAGACTCTCTGTCTGTCTGTCTCTCTGTCTGTCTCTCTGTCTGTCTGTGTGGAGGCAGTTTATCTTTCGATGGTGACAGTGATGAGAAATGATGATTCATGCTGCACCCAGTGCTGCTTCTTCGGTGACTCCACCACTAGGGGGCGTCAGTCCGCCACACCGCCTCATCAGGTTTTCCTATAGACAACCTGGTGGAAGCGGAACATGGGGTTGTTTGACTGAATCCATGTTACAGGACAGAAGTAGTGAGTCAGACTGATAAAGAAAAAGGAACTACATTGTGTGTTTGTGTGTTGCTGTCACGAGTCCACTCTTGTTTATCTCCTTTTGTAAAGTGCGTTCAGCAGAGGAGGCAGGAGCTCCATCTGGAAAGATTCTTATATTTAAATATAATGTATTTTAAAACCACTGGTGGGAGACAGCTGCAGTGTTCATGAGTTTTTATTTCATATTTTAAAAAGACTAAAACGAACCTATTTATTTAGTGACTCCTCTATCAAAGTTCAGCGTTTTATATTTCCATCTTTTAATTGGCTCAAGAGGGAGACGTGCTGTATGTTTTACTCTATTGGATAAAGGTTTCCTGTAAGCTTATTTCATTTCACTTGGAAAGCTCTGGAGCTTCATATGGTGCTCTGCTCGTTAAGCCTCTTAGGAATCACGACCACAGCAGATGTAGGGAGAATGCCAATCAGGAGCTCCTGCTGAGCGGAGAGAAACCCGACGGCTGTGCCACTGCGCGCTTCAAATCTCCGCCACGGTTCATCTGAAACGCACATCAACGCCGTTTGGCGCGTTGTGTTCGTGCGGTTTTCAGACCGAAACAGCAGCAGAAACACGTGAGCTGTCAAACAAGATGCAGCGCGCGGGGAGTCCTCGACGACTCTGAGCCGACAACTTAAAGACAAATCTGTCCCTCTCCGAAGGCAGAGCCATGCTTCCTCAGGACGTCGGGAAGCAGAAGCCACGCCGTGTGTCGGAACCGGTGTGCGGGGTAGACGGTCCCCCGGTGCCGTCTCGGCGCTTAAAGAACCGGGACTTCCCTCTGAGCGTGAAGCGCCGGCGCTCCGGCTCCGCACCTGAGCGCAAGGTGAACTGCGTCCTGGTTGGAGACGGAGCGGTGGGCAAGACCAGCCTCATCGTCAGCTACACCACCAACGGATACCCGACAGAATATGTTCCAACAGCGTTTGACAACTTTACCGGTAATCTTTCACATCGGTGTCGCTGATTTGGCGCGTTACGCACACGTTTTACGCACCTGAGCGTAAAGGTTGAGGTTGAGTTTTGTGGAATTAGTTTTCTGTAGTCGGTTACATGTGCTGCTTCTTTCTGTTACAACAAAGCCTTCAACACATACAGTAAGTCTTCCCTGTATCTTCTCAGGGACGGTCGTGGTTGACGGAAAACCAGTGAGACTGCAGCTCTGCGACATGGCCGGACAGGTGAGCGGCTCTTTTTCTCCTTCAGAGTTTGAGTTTGATCAGAAACTAACGCGTAAACTAACACGTGACACACCTGAACGCGTGGCAGCTGTGTAACATCTGCATGCATCGTTAGATTTCCTCCCTGGTGGAAACCCGAACCACTCAGCGACACTTCACTTTTCTTTCTCCTCCCTCTTTCTCATGATAGAAATGGGGGCTGATTGATGGATCGATCAATGTAAGTCATTAGTGATCAATAAGTATTTAAACGCTTGCAGTTCTCGCTGTGTTTGTGTTGGTTGCCCCCTGCAGTCTGAAATCCTTTTAAAGTTTCCTCCCAGGTCCGAGCAGCCCCTCAGCAGTCCTGTAAATCCATAGTTGACATCGCCCCCTGCAGGAATAAAGCGAGTTTGTAATTAGGTTTTGCCCCCTCTGTCACCCTGTGATCCGTCGCCCCCTACCGGCTGTGTTGTTCAATCCAGCTGGTCCTATTAGGAGGTTCTCTTATACCATCTGGGTCCACAACCAGTTCGTCTTTTGCATGATGAAGTCAAGTTAAAGGGTCGATTTATCTAAATTACAACAACATCACATACCGGAAACAATGTTACTCAGAGACCTCACTGTCAGCTGTTTCTGTAGGGACTATTTCTTCAGAAGAAAGCAGATTTACCCAAAGAAACAGAGACAAACCAAAACCATCCGAATCTGCAAGATCCAAAACGTCTGGGGTTAGTCCACTACGTTAGACCACATTAACACGGAGAGCTTAAATACTGTTTTCAGGTGAATAAAACCTTCATTTTTATGCGAACATTAAAACTATAGATTATTGGAACCCAGTGACAGATCTGTTAAAGCCTTTATTCCATTTGTTAAAACAGACAAAAAGACAATTTAACAGTTTTTTTCTCTGTCAAGACCACTTAAGACCAGATTAATCCAAGTTCGGCCAGTGTTCTGAGTCCCGTTTCAGATTTTTGGACCATTTTGTATCAAAAAAAGGGGGAAAAAAAGCCTGAATCTGAAGCCAAATTAAAAAAAAAAAACACCTTTAGTTTAGACCATTAGCTCCACCTTGAAGTCGTGACGACGTCATTAAGATGAAGCATAAAGCTGATCAAGTTTATATTGACTCAGTCCCACATACAAATACTCACTAGAGCACCAAATGTGGATTCATCCGCTGCTGAAAATAGTCCCCATCAAATGCACGATTTCCCCCTGTTTGAGTAACGTTCGCTAAAAACTTAAGCGCTTTAGGAAATTATTGAGCGTTTTTTCAAAATAAAACTACATATTTATGAGGTGTCCTCAGTAAGAGTGGCCTTGGTACTGGAGTCCTGTTAGAGCTGTATGTCAGATGGTCAATTAGCTTCAGAAACTCCCTCGCACTCCTTTTCTAGTATACCCCGGTCCTTGGAGACTCACGTTGTTGGTTTTGGTCTTTTCATGGGATGTATTGACAATAACAAACATATAGAATAAGGCCGGCCTCATGTTTTAGGTTTATTCTAATCTGGCCTCTCGCTTTCACCTCCTGAAGGACGAGCTGGAGCGCCTCCGGCCGCTGTGCTACAAGAACGCCGATGTCTTCCTCCTCTGCTACAGCGTGGTCCGCCCCTGCTCCTTCCGCAACCTGATCGATAGGTGGGTCCCCGAGATCCGTCAGCACTGTCCCGGTGCGCCCCTGGTCCTCGTTGGCACCCAGCTGGACCTGAGGGAGGACGTCCATGTGCTGATTCACCTGGCACAGAACCAGGAGCAGCCAGTGGGCACAGAGGAGGGCCAGCGGCTCGCCCAGGAGCTCGGGGCGGTGAGCTTTGCAGAGTGCTCGGCGCTGACCCAGAAGAACCTGAAGGACGCTTTTGATGCAGCCATCTTGGCCAGCATCCAGCAGACTGACAGTTGCAGCGTCCAGCAGCAGAGGCTGACTCTGAGGAAGAAGACGCCCGACAAGATCAAGAGCCTCACGGAGACCTGGTGGAGGAAGATCAACTGCCTGATGGGAGAGCAGAGCTGCGACTTCAAGTGAACAGCTGCGTTATTACAAACCTGGGTCTGATCGTGTTTGCAAATACTTGGTAGATTTGGTTTGTTTCAGCCTGCTGACAGAAGGCGCCAGATGGGTGGGGATTATCAGCACGCAGGACGACACAACAAGCTCCAGAAAGAGCTCAGAAATGTAGGTTTGTGACTCACAAGTTGCCAGTTCAAATCCCCAGACTGACAGGGAAAGTGTGGGTGGGGTAATCTACACATGAAGGTCAGTTCACTTGTAAGGAGGACCACTAAGTGTAGTGTAGTATCCAGAGACTTTAGGTTCACTCGGGGCTGAAAGACGGGATGTCGCTCTTTTTTTTATCTGTGTCTCAGAAGTCCTACCAACTCAACAGAAGTACATGATGTAATTACTGGAGTAAACCGTTAACACGCATTATTATAATGCTCTAAACCATCAACATCTGAATATCACTGTTGGATGCTGTTCTGGTCTGCAGGTTCAGATAAGTCTAGTTTACTGATTTGAGTACAAAAGGCCTCTAAGATGCTGCTTTGAAAGTACAGAATATAAATTCACTGCATGCTGTCTATTTATGACCCGCCTTGCACAGGAAGTGAACTTTGCACTGCTGATTGCCTGAAACAGCCGCTTTTTCACCCTTTCACATTTTGTACCGTGATTCTTTTCGCTGCCTCTTCTCCCTGATTTCTTTTTTTTTCTTGGATTTTTTTAATCTCTATAACTGCTGGAGTTTGAAGCAGGCAGATGAGCCGATCGGAGGTGACTTGATTCTTTCCGAATTTGTCCCGATGTGGGTAACCCCACCCATCTGAGGCTCCCAGGAGGTTAAAACAAACCCCACAAATGTTATGAGACCCAGGTTTGGTTTGATGTGACTGTCCAACAGGCGGGTGGAGAGCTCAGTGTGTGTTGTCTGTCACTCTACACCACAACATTACTAGTACTTTGTTTGACTGTTAGTTTGTAGGTTGTTTATTTATTTCTTCATGATTATTTTCATCGCCATCCCTGGTCACGAGCCTTGATTAAAGTTTTTAACAACTGTATTCAAGATCATTTCATTTAACAAAAGCACCATTTAAAGAAATACCAGTGAGCTATCTGCTGTGATTCAGGGAACTACCGTCTATTTGTAAGAAACATCACGTGCAAACACCTGATTCGCCTGCTTCCTCAGTGAACGTCCGCTCTTCATCATTCACCAGACAAAAAGCAGGACATGTTGGCAGGTTAATAGAGATCAAGTGCCGCTGATTGTCTCATCAGCTCTCTGATCCTCCTGACCACCTACTGACCCAGCACAACCAGATTTAGATGGACTTGCATGCATAAAACGCATCCTTATCTCGTATTCAGTTGTGGAGTCGTGCGGTCAGAGGCAGAGCGTCTCCTGGGTGATTTTCCTGTAATCTCTGGATAAGCAGAATATCACCACTTTGCTCGGCTTTCCTCTCCGATTCAGAGTCGGCCTGGTGGAGGCTCCTCTAATGGGAGCAGACAGGACCACCTGGACTGGATTAGGCCAGCATATGGAGCCTGATTCTCTCCCCACGGACGGCTTCACACCTTGAAAACGCAGGAGAGGCAGATTCCTCCACCTTCAAAAGGTTTATCTAGATCTTACGTGCAACCTGTAAGTAAGGGGAAATTATTTATAGTACTTCGTGAACTGAGGTTACAAAAGGCACCAACCGCCAACCCTAACCAAGACAAAAGCTAATGATTTAAGGTGTTGGGACGGTAAAACTTTTAGTCCCCACATGAGTAAGACGTTCACAAAAACACGTCCATGAACTCCACTGAACTAGACCATACAATCCGAATTTTGACCAGCTCATCCAAAACGTTTTATCTGGTAATTCACGCCACAAAAAGCAAAGATTAAAAGCAAAGTCTGAAAATCAAAGATAACTTGGCGCAGCATTAATATGTTTTGGATGTGGATCCCGACCCCGAGAAAGTGATTTGGCCTTAAACAGAGGGAAAAAAAAAAAGGCCATCAAAGTGTGAATAAATGTTTTTTATGACTCAAAAACCCAAAAATCAGGGCTGAACTGAATTCATAAGGAGTGTATTGATTTAACGTATGTGAAACGGCCCTCCGCATCATGTCTTACGTGAACTGTGTTCGACAGGAGACGACAGGTTAAGTTTAACAGGTGACCTCACTTGATCTGGCCTAAATCCCCTAAAACCAGCTTGAGAGATTTTACAGGCAGGTGCGGCTACCTCTCTGAGCATCTGGCTACTGATCACCTGAGGACTTTAAGCCACTGAAGGAGAGTTCATATTTTATACGGCGGATCCTTCTGACTGAACAGACTGTATTGCCTGCATACATACTGTACAGTATGTTTCCACCAATTCATGGTTCACTTCCTCTTCTTCTAGTTTGGTTTCTTTAATTCAGTGTGCGCTAATGGCACTGCTCAATGGTCTTTTAACTGTTTGAATTACATTTTATTTCTGATCTTTGCTTTAATACAAAGAGCACTGGAGGAATCAGATGGTGCTCTGAATCTGCCACATGAAGATTGACCTCATTATGTGCAAAAATGCATTTCAAATGTTATCTGAGGCCAATATGAGGCAAATTTTGTACTATACGGACTGTGACTTTGAGAGATAGGCACTTGGTTTGTTTAACTCTGTTTAACGGTTTAAGCCTCATATTAATTTCATGTAAACTTGTAAATACATTTCTGCACAGAACGAGGACTGAAAACATTGTTGTTTTACGACAGACTTCTTCTTGTCGCGTGAACCTTTCACGAGTTTTAGACTAGTTATTAGTTTTAAACTGTCTGTTAAAATAATGGATATGGTCACACTCTGACACTAAGAGACAGACTGGAACTGACTGTGCAGATTGGGAAAGCCCAGTTTAGAGAATTTATATTAAAAAGTCCGACAAAGTCAGTTCAGATGCTACGACAACAACAAGTTGTATTAAACTTTCTGTTTTTTGGAATACAAATTCAATGTCAAAGGCTTAAAATATACATATATATATCCATTGACATTCTAGTCATTTTAGAGGGGTGTCTAATATTTAGTCTACCTTAATTAATGTAATAATGTAAATTAAATATTGTTGAAACAGTGCACAGATGCGTGTCGTCGTCTCGCTCAGTGGCTTTTGTTAACTGTACAGTGCAGATAAGTCCTCCACAGCTGCTTGACGTCTTGTTCTGAGAAGGAATCGACAAAAAGAAAAGATTTTGCAGAAAACGACAGCAAAACATGTGGGATTAAAACCTCTGACAGTTTCACACTTAATGTGTATTTTTAATTAAATTAAAACAGCAACAAGGACTTTCTGTGTGAAGAGCTGCTCACCCCGGCAACAACACCCTCCTCCTCCTCCTCCTCCTCCTCTTCGTCCCTGTGAGGCTGAGCTGGGCTGAAGTTGGAGTAGAGAGCGTCTGCCTGGTTCCTTGCGAATCGTATGCCAGCGTACTGACAGGAGTACTTTACATTTTCAGTGTGTAAGTGTAACTAAGGGCAGTAAATAAGACTTTTACTGCACTGGAGCATGAAGTGACCATTCAGTAAAACATCTGCAGGGTAAAAGGTGGAGAGGGTTCCTGTTTGTGCCTGAGGTCTGTTTTTGTGTTGCAATACCTACAGCTCACCAGCAGGTGTCGATAATATTCATATTTTACTTTGTGTATAAATACATATAAATGGAATAGAAATGCATGTTCAGTTCAACAGAACAGAGGCTACTTCATTTATTGTGGGATCGTATTCAAAAAAATATAATCTACATTAATAAAATCAATGCTTGGGTTTCAGAGGGATTCAGACTCAGGATATTATACTTGTAGCTTTCAGGTAAACCTGGTGCGAGTCTGATTTATTCTACAGTCTAAAAAACGAATCAGAAATAAATCCTGTTCATTTATAAAATTCAGGTGTAAACAGAAAAGGATGCCAGAAGGGAGGGTGATAGATGAGGAGGAGGAAGGGATTCATTTGGATGAAGAAAGTTTTCAAAGAAGGACATGATGCACCTGATGAGTTTTCAGATGTTTTGGTTCCTACCTGATTTCTGTTGTCTGGTCTCTGGTCAGCCTCAGATTGTTGTTGCAAGGACTTGTCTCTTCCTCAGGAGAACCAACATTAACACAATACTCACATGTACAGGGTTTTATTTATCATGTCAACTCCTTTTAAATGTGCTTTATAAATAAAACTGATTTGACATGTACGTTGAGAGTTATCGGTTGCTGTAATTGTACCTCTTATCCATACAGGCCACAAATAAATCCCTCCCTAAAATAGTTTAAATGTTAGTGATTTTAAGTATTTTAAGTTAATTTTAACGTCTGTTTCCGATTCCAATAAATTCCAATAAGCTTCTGAGTGAGACAAAACACAGACTATATGTGTTTTAGTATAGAAGGAGGACTGTGAATCTGTCCTTTATGATGTGTAGTAAATTTAATCACAGAGAAACTGAACTACTCACCTAATCGACAGAGAGAAGTATGAAGTATGAAGACCAGAAAGAAAGCAGCGGCTGGTAGAGACACTGGAAATGTGCATGAACTTGGAAAATAGCGATCAAGCACAAACACTGGAAAGCTCCAGGTATTCTTGAGTCCAACAGAGACAACATGTGTGTTTTTTGGGAGGAGGATTGGTTTTGTCAAAAGGTCTCACAATGTAAAAAATAATGTGTGAGTTACTGTAAGCCAAGGTGAGCTCAAACATGCGTGAGGACGTTGTCAGGTGGATGTAAACTCTGCAGTTAACAGGTGTGTTTAGGTAAATTATATAACTCACCTGCCACATCAATCAGGTGTAAGGTGGAGTTGTGACGTCCTCTGCTGTTCTGGGCTTCGCAGTAATAACTCCCGCTGTGTTCAGCTCTGATGTCAGTGATGGTGAAGATCTGTCCTGATGCTTTCGGTGAGTCTTCATTCTCCTTGTACCAGGTGTAGTTAGCTGCTGGGTTAGCATCACTGCTGCAGGTCAGAGTCACTGAACTGTCCTCCACTATCTCAGCAGAGGGACTCACTGACACAGAGGGAGGCTTTGGAGGATCTGGGGTTTAATAAACATAACAATATAGATATAGCAGTTAATCTCAAATGATAAAGGAGGGTGGGCAGGAATGAGTGTGTGATACTTGATGAAATGTGACGTTGCAAGTGGTGCTGTTGTTGTATACTTGCAGGCTATCTAGTCCTTTAGCTAGATTTTGCATACAGATGTTGTTTTCCTATTGACACAGCCAATGAATTCAAACCGACCAATCACAGTGCCGCACATGCAAATCAGACCTGGCAAGCCACGCCCACGTCCGTCAAACTACCAATGGTTGACGTGGTGGGCGGGGCCCGGAGGACAACAGCGCAGGATTCAAACGGAACATGGCTGCGGGTAAAGATGTCGATGAAAACACACAAAATAGAAGGTAAGAAAGAATTTAAACTGACATTGATACGTTTCTAATGGTATTTACATCGACGCAGGGTTAACATTACTCACGGCCGAAGCTTGAGAGAGTTTAAACTGGCAAACATACGTTACGTTTGTGAGACTGATTGACAAGGACTGTCACTCTCGAGCCGTCAGCTCACACAGCCAACCTAACGTTAGCTAACGTCTGCTGCTTAACGTTACGGTAACAAAGCTAACAGTTTGGTTGGTTAACTAACGGTACCACTCGTTGGCCAGACATTGTTGCTTGCAATTTAAATGTTTATTTCGAAAATAAGTGAAGAATATTAGTGGGAATTGACAGCTTGCATCGGCTAACGTTAGCACTGTTAGCTGAGGGCTCTTCAGTTCAAACTACACATTAGCTAAATTAATTTTAGCTAGGTTAATTTAGCAAACGTTAGCATAGTATGACGTTAACGTTTATCCACTGCTGCTGTGTTTCTTCATAACTTTAGTACATACGTGAACATAATAGCTAATAACTTTTAGCCCTGCAACAAACCCTGCCTTTGTTTAGCTCCTTATGTTCAAGCTTTGTTGAAACTGTCAGAAGTATAGATCCAACTTTGTGGTCATTTGTGAGGTGGTAGATGGCAATGATCTCAGAGGGGATTAAGATGAGGATAAAGGGGCACTATAACGATTTTACAAATTAAGTTGAATTTACTTGTTATGAGGGGTACGCAGCCTGTGAAGACAGTTGTATAATGTCTGTAGGGAGCTTTTTAAAGTCTGTGAAAGTAACCCATCAGGGTTAAATCAGCTTGGGCTATTACACTGTGTGCAGGGAATTTGTCAGTTTGACATAACTTAGTATGTGTGTCCTGTGTACACACATTTTAATTGGTAATGGCGTTGGTTTTCAGGAGACACATGTACAACAAAGATGCCTAAATGTTAAGGTCCACTAGTTGTTTAAGCATACACAAATCCACTGGTAACCTGTGCATTTTACCTAATCATTACTGGTGTATGATGTCCTCTCCCGTGCTATGAGAAAACTGTGTATACAATCTTCCTGTGTCTCTCCCTCAGAGGTACAGTGTGCAGTATGGTGACCAATTATGAGGAATCACCGGGGGGCTCTCGTGCTGGCCGGCCACCAGTCATCTTCAACCCGGACTTTTTTGTGGAGAAACTCCGCCATGAGAACCCTGATGTTTTCCTGGAGCTGGTGCTTAGTAACATCACTCGCCTTATTGATCTTCCTGGGACAGAGTTTGCGCAGCTCCTTGGTGAAGAGGGCCCTAAGACCCCAACAGGTGGAAATGGAGGCTTCTTTCGCTCTTTCAACTTCCTCAAACGCAAAGGTCAGAGGTCAACTAGAAATTACCACTAGCAATACCCACAGTGAATGTCCCTCTATGTTTTTGTCTATGAATTGATGTCTACACTATTTGGAAGATGAGAGTCTATCAGTCATAAGGCAGCAATCAGATTGTCTCAGTGAATAACTGACTATATGTGTAAGAAGTGCCAGTGAGTTTACGTATATTAGGTAGAATTTCACCAACAGATACTCAGTTGTACAGTACTAATTGTTCATGTGTTTTTTTTGTATTTTTAACATATGCTGATAATAAAGGGGTAAAATAGCTAGTCACAAATTTTGTAGTTCAGCAGCCGATGCGGCAAGAGAGTAAAATAATCTTCACTTCTTTGTATGAACTTTCAAACCTTTTTAAAATTTATTTTTGTCAAATTCCTACTTACTTCACTGTCCGTGTTCTCTGATGAACCGCACTGATCACTTCTGTGTTTCGGAGGTGATGGAGGTGTTGGGCTTTCACAGAAAAGACGGGAACAGTTCTGCCAGGTTCTGCAGGATCAGTGCTGATTGGGACTCTCCCTTCAGGTCCACATCCCATTTGTAACAGTGGAATTGAACAGATGCGGCTACCTGTCCAATATTTTATTTTTTGCAGCCAGTTTTTTCATCTCATGTACCAATGTGCTCTTTAATCTGGTGGATTACATGTCGTCTTTAGTGTGAATGTCAGCTTTTAAACTGTGTTGCCCTGCCACATGTAGCAGAAATGGAAGAGCTCTTTCAGTATCCTATCTCTTATCACTCACTCATATCCTAATACTTTCACAGATAAAGGAGTTGTGTTTGGAACCCCACTGACAGAGAGCTGCATTGCCCAGATCTACCACCTCATTGAGTACCTCAGCAAAAGTGAGTCATTTAAATAAAATCAAGAGATTCCTTAATCACAGTTGTCTTTACATCCTCACTGCTGTGACTTTCAGAAGCTAACAGCAGTAACTCCCTGCTGGTGTTTAGACAAAGAACAAAATCCTTTTGTCTGCCGTCAGTCCATTACCAGTGATTATGTAGATAACATTTTACTTCTCTTTTGTTTTGAAAAAGTGTGGATAGGTTTCTGTCCTAATTAGCGAGAGTAAAAAAAAAAACCCCAACAAATTCCACGAATGAGTGAGCCCACGAATGGATGGACCGAACCGGTTTGGAATGATCATATGTTTACTTCCTGATACCCACCTGCTCTTACACACTCAGATCTGCACGTGGAGGGTCTGTTTCGGGTGCCGGGGAACAGTGTTCGGCAGCAGGCCCTGAAGGAGCTCCTCAACAGCGGGGCCGATGTTGACCTGGAGTCTGGAGACTTTCACCCCAATGATGTGGCCACGCTGCTCAAGACTTTCCTGGGAGAGCTGCCCGAGCCCCTGCTCACACACAGACACTTCCACGCACACCTTAAGATAGCAGGTGTGAATACACACACTAGTTTTGTTGTCCTTTTATTTATGTTCCCTTTTTAGAGCACACATACTGGGAAATACAAACATTTTCCTACACTTGAGTATTCTGTCATGTTTTAGTCAAACTTTTAGAGAACACCAACGCTTGCTCGACATTTCAGAATAAAATATTGCATATTTTAAAAAGCAGGACTCCTGAAATTCATCAGTCAAGACGTCAAAATGCACATGATTCCATTCTTAACGACCTTTTTTAAGTGCAAAAGGACGATTTTAAAGGTTCAAGTCATTTAGAATTGCTTAACAGAAGGAAAAAGGCAATAGTTATGGTTTTGTAGTGATTTTAGTAAATCTGTTCTTGACTTTACTTCCTCCACACTTGTCCCTCTTCTAGATATGACTCTGTTTGACGAACACGGCAACAAGACTGCGATACCCAACAAGGAGCGTCAAATAGAGGCGCTCCAGCTTCTCTTCCTGCTGTTACCTCAGGCCAACCGCTCACTGCTCAAACTGCTGCTGGACCTGCTCTACCACACCGCCAAGCAGCAGGACAAGAACAAGATGTCCGCCTTCAACCTGGCCCTCATGTTTGCCCCGCACGTCCTCTGGCCCAGACATGTAAGATTTGTAGTTTATAACTACATAATAAAGGCTCCGGTGGCTTCGCAAATATGACAAATATCATAGATCAAGACTATGTTTACCACAATTATTCACCCACCTCTAAGAAACCTGGTGTGTCGCCCCCAATGGTAGTGGTAATGGTAATATACAAATGCTTTATTAAGAAAAAGAAATACAGATATAACATAACTATTGCTAGCTGTTGATGAAACTCAGTTTTTTAATCTGTCTGTCCCATAGAGGTCAAAAATCTCTGAATGCAGCTTGAAGTGTTTTTCTGACTTCTGTTGTGTCCTGCTCCAGATGACAGCCGGCGACCTGAAAGACAATCTGAAGAAACTCAACACCAGCATGGCCTTCCTCATCAAACACTCGCAGAAACTCTTCAGGGTGATTTATTGACTTGACCACACACACACACACGTCTGAACAATCAAACTGTTAATAATTGAGCCTATGTTAGTTTTTCAGTATGCAGAAACATTAGAGGCGTAATATGTGACTGGTTTAATGGATAACCTGTGGATGAGTGACGTGTGTCTGCTGTGTGTTGTTCAGGCCCCAGTCTACCTGCGGGATTACGCCAGGGTGCACTTCACTGGGACCAAGGCTCTGCAGACCAAGGTTAGTGTCCGGTTAGGTTGTCGTTTAATTCATTAAATTACATACGTCCCTTTTTGCAAATGCACCTTTTGGAGGAGATAAACCTTGTGAAGACATTATAAATGTCAAACCTAGCAAATTAAAAAGTAGTTCTTAGCAGAGAAACGATGCAATGATGCCAAATGTGATCATTTTGACAGTTCACACATTGTTTGCATTTAAATGACGCAGCACTTCTGACTTGCCCTCTCCTCGCTCAGGATGATCTGGGGCTGCTGACGACGAGCAGCTCTCCTGCTCAGCGGACGGTGTTGCCCCTGAAGAGGGCGGCTGTTCTGGGCCCCAGCTCTCAGGAGCAGTGCCAGTCACCAGCACAACAATACACAGAAGAGGCTCTGAAGGAGCTCTTCAGACACGTCCACCACAACATGCCGGACTCCGCCAAGAAGAAGAAACTCGTCCGACAGGTTCACTTCAGGGCCTTTTTACTGTAACATAGATGTAGAAACTGCCAATGCAAGTCAGTTGTTTTGGAGTTTGTGTTTTAAATGTCTTAGTCATAGAAAAAGTGGTATTCTCTTTTTTCCAATGTGCAGTTAGTCAAACAGACAACCTCAGGGACGCCTACTAAAGAGCCCCATCAGGTCCCCCCAGCTCCCAGCAAGAAACATCCCCGTTCCCGCTCCTTCGGTGGCCTCATCAAGGTACGAAACAATCCTGGAACAGACGAGGAGTAGAACAAGAAATTACCAAAGAGTTAAAAAATTACCAAACTTAAACCAAAGAGTTTAGAGGCCTAATCAGTGGTCATACTTAGAGCATCAAGTATAAACCTCTGTAAAGCCTTTGTGGATGGAAGTGAAACGACAGACGACGTGCAATCAATGAAATCAAAATGTAAAGCTAATTTGTTTGTCATGTTGAGTGTTTCAGCAGTTAGAAAGCTGTGGAATTAAATGTTTTGCCATAGAAATCCTGTGTTGTCTTGTTGGTAAACAGCTCTACCACATGCTCATATTTGTCAGACTGTGATTGTTTTCATTAAAGGACTTTACGGGGACATTTTGACTTATATTCTCTGAGCTAAACTAACCTTTTATACCTTGTTCTTTCCCACCTGATGCTCTGCTAACAGCGCAGAGCTCGTGGGGAGCAGCTGACAGCAGAGAGGCGCATCAGACACACCTCCCCTGATGTCGTCGCCAGGGCTGGAAGAAAACCTGGAAAAGAAAACGTCGTCCTGCAGGCGGTGAGCCTGACACACTGTTGTTGGCTTTGTATTATCTCTGTATTCTTGGCTCCAATGTTACGTTTGAATAATCGTTTATTCTTTTCCTCCATCAGTTTTATCATGCTATCAGAAATAATAATGTTATTTTGTGTGTGTGTGTGTGTGTGTGTGTGTGCGCAGGTGAATAGCCCATTAAATGGTCCTGTGTTGGGGAAGGTGGGGCTGGTAGTGAAAAACCCAGACTTTACTTTCCATAAGGACAAAGCTCTAAAGGTTTCCAAGGTATGACACAGTTTTCCTGTTTGTCTTCATCTAGCAGCAGAAAGATCTGTTCATATATATATTTAAAGGAATGCAAACTTGTTTGACTTTATTTTGTACCAACCAGGTTGTAAAAACATGCTTTTTTTTCTCTGCAGTATTCTTGTAAATTCACTCTTTCCAAGTAAACCAGGATTTGAAAACAGAATCGCATGCTTTTTTTTTTTTTTTTCTTTTCAATGAACAGATTTTTCAAAACCTGTATTTTAATGAAGGACATTTTGGGAGCACATGAAGCTGTAAACAGCTGTATGTAGACATCAGTCTAAGTACATGAAAATACTGGCTGTCACATGTCAAGATCCATCTGCTTGTATTCATGACACAAAAAAAAGACATATAAACAATAACCTCAGAACGCAGAGTTCTTTGCCCTGGACATAGACTCACATTTGTGATTGCCAGAGTTTTACTGTCATTTATGAGTGCCTCTCCCCCCATCCATCCACCCATCCATCCATCCATCCACCCATCCACCCATCCACCTCTCTTTCCTCCCTCCATGTGTTTCTCAGCAGGACTCGCCCTCTGTGTTGATGTGTTTCTCTCCTGCTCAGGAGATCTCAGTGTAAAACCCGACACCTCCTCCTCGTCTCGGGCAGGACTTGGGCAGTATTAATATTATTATCATTTATTATCATCGTCTTTTCGTCGTAGTGAGTCTATTTTAACTGTGACTAATATACAGCAGCTCGGCCCAGAACAGCCAAACCAAAGCCAGGAGCTCTTCTTCTCTTTCGCTGGACATTCGTCAAGATTTTAATGTTATTGATCAGCCACACATTTAATTGAACAGGTCCCATTTGGTTTGTGAGAATATGAGAATAATTTATTTTTTTATACCACATAGTGGTTTCAGTCATTTTTTGGAATCTTTCTGCTGTCAGAGTTTTGGGATTGAATTTGGTTTCAACAGAAACTGATTTCAAATCAAGAGACTTTGTCTTTGTGAACTGATGTGATACGTGACCGAAAATCACAATCTCAGTTATGTTACGTAATAACCTCAAGTCTACATCAGATGATCCGCTGGAAGATCATGTTTTTAAAATGTGCTTCACTGTCTAAACCTTCGGGGTTCCTGCTGAGCTCCACCTGAATGTGGATCATTTAAATCTAACCAGATTCTTGGCTTTGGTTTGGCTTCGCTGGCTCAGGACTGTTTGTGCCAGTTATCACTTGAAACGTGTTTTGTTAGCTACTGTATCAGAATCTATGACCACTAGCAAGCTTACAGTCTGCTGTAGAGTGTGGACTAGCTGTGTATACATGTTGTACAGTCTGTGTGAGTGTGTGTGTGTGTGTGTGTGTGTGTGTGAGTGTAAAGTTTTTCGACTTATTGGGAGCTGTGATGTTTGGTTTTTGGTACGACGTGTTGTAACTCTTTGGATGATGATTTTTCTGTGTTGTGCTGCTGATGCAGGATCAGTGAGCAGGTCACTTTATTTTTCAAATGTTTCATCCTGATATGATTTAATTAATAATCACCTCTATCACTCTAATGATGTTGTTCATTATGAAAACATTGACTGGGATTCCTGTCGAATATGAAATGTTACATTCCCAGAATGTCTCGTGGGACTTTAAATATTTTTTTATTTAATTTTTTTTTTTTACTGTTTCTTCAGTTGGATGTTGGACGGGTCATTTGTTTTAATTATAACAAAAGTGGTTGACAGATTTGTTATGTTGCTGGTTTAAATGAAAGCCGAAAGTGTTTTTTGTGTGAATTTATTCTGGTTGAAACGAGCAGTAATCTGTTACAGTCAGGTCCTCTCTTCTTAACATGGTGTGTGTGTGTGTGTGTGTGTGTGGTCTAGTACCTGAGGTGGAACTGTGTTAAGAAGAAGAAGAAGAAGAAGTACTGTTGGTGAGACGTGAGTCTGAGTAAAGTAAGGAAGAACTTGACATGGTTTGATGTCGGGCAGTGTCAAGTATAAAACAGAAGTGTGAGTAAAGGGACATTAAGTAATTTACAGGAGGAAGGTAACTTTGACATGTCTGTGACACAGAGGGCCAACTTAAAGAGACATTATTCAGTTTGACCCTTTAAACATGTTTCTCTAGTGAGCTTAATGTCTCAAATGCATCAAAACAAACAGCTGTGCAATCTGACGCTTATTTAATACACAGTCTAAAATTACAAAAGTGTGATTCAAATCCATATATATATCTCACAAAGAACACGTTTTAGCACTTGATCGTTTTTCCTATAATTGCCGGCACGTAAAAAGTTCAGTCAGGACTCAAGAAGCACATATTCCCGCTCTGATGATGGAAAGAATTAAGGGAATAAACAATTCAAACACGGACGCGTTGTCGGTTTTGTGTTTGCAGAAATGTTACTTAATGCCCCTTTGAAATATTTGGGACTGTATGATATTTTTGTGCTCAGTTCCTTCAGCTTTACTCTCCATGGCTTCACTTAACTGATGTCTGCTCAGTTTGTTGTATAGCGAGTCCGGATGCACCAGTACCAGTTCCACATTTTGAGCCAGTGCAGTCCCTGATGCACCATTTTGTTGGGAATCTGTTATTGGTGCGTCCTGCTCTTGAAGGGGTTGTGGACGTTGTAACGATGGGTTTGTTGAAAGTGATTGAGGTGTTGAACGTGACTGACAGTAAAAGACCTTACCCCCTTTTTTTGTTTTGCTGTATTTTGTCGAATTCTGAAGGTCATTTTGTACAATGGTCTACACAGGCCAGCAGGGAAACGGCGTTTTGAAACTGAACTGGGATCCCTCCACGTCATCTTGACCTCCTCATGACGTTCGGCCCGTTCAGTTCTTTACAGACCCGTTTTAAGGGAGAGCTACATTGGATTTATTGCTGTTTGGGAAACAAAAAATACTTTTTTGTGTGGATGAAATTCATGAGCCAGATCTAAGGTTCATTTATCTAAAGTACTTTCATTTTTTTAATTTTTTTTTTGGTTTACTTTTGTCACTCAGACGAGAGCAGTTACATTCTGTATGATGTGAAATACTGTTCTGTATCTGAAACACAAAAATCCCCTCAGATTCTTGTTGTTTTAAGCCTGTCAGCGTTGCACGTCTGTTTTTCTGTTTATATAAATGTGAAACATTTAGTTACTGATCTGTACTTGGTCACTGATGAGTTATTCGGTACACTGTGAGAACAACAGGATCGCAGTTAAATATGACAGAAGTGGGTGGAATATAAGTCCTTTTAAACTTTACCTGAATAGTTTCACCTTATTTCTTTAATGAAGAGTCAATGAGACAATGAGGGAGAAACGTCCCCTTCACACATTGAATGTTTGTGATAAAGTTCTGTCATAGTTTTTCCACCTTTAACTCATCTGTGACTCATCTGGTTTAAACTGTGGTAACCTTTGTTTGTTTTTTGTATTTTAGTGTAAAATACGTTAACCCTGTACAGTGGATTCCTTGGCGAACCGCCCGCTTTGGATTAAAACGTTTTTATGTTTCCGACAGAAAGTCTTGTTTTGAATTTAACGTTTGAATTGTTTTTATTTATTTATTTTTTCTTAATACCTAATGATGATGTTTATGTCAACGCAGTGCTTCAGTTTGCCCACCAGATGGTGCTGCTGGATAACATGGAGGTGTAAGTCTAATGAAAAATATCACTAAGACCAAGTTGGCTCATCAAGATTGTTTCAGTTAAGAGTTCAAGTGTGACACTATTTTAAACAAGTTTTCACTTTCTATGAACAGAAATGTATTCCATCATTTATCATGTAGTTAAATCTTTATGATTAATCTTTATCTTGGAATACTGACGGACATATTCATGCACAGATTATTCTTTACTATTGTTTTTCTATTAGGACATTTACTCTGTTGCCCATCTTATCAGCTTCTCTTTATCATATGTAGTCATTATTATAATAATGGCAATGTCATACCTTATTGATAACCACTGAGAAACACTCTCCCCCCCCCCCCCTCTCCAGGAAGGTCAGAGGTCAGGCTCAACCAGTGAAGTGTCCCAGGAGCTGGTAGGGATTCAGCAGTGCAGGCAGACTGATTCTTCTGCTTTAGAAATGATCAGCCATGACTTTATTGACAAATAGTCTGAAGCCTCTAATTCCCTTTTGGGCACCTTTTTTTATTTTGGAGCAGCCCAAACCAAAGACAAACAGTATCTCTGGAGATCGTAGAACAATGACCAGATCAGTTAAGCAAAGTTTTAATATGATGAACTCGTGCCTATATTTAACTATAAATACATCTTTATGATTTGAAAGGAAAACTGATTTGACAGGTTCCTTAATTAGGGCAAGGCATTAGGTTTCCCCCTGCAGTAAAACTGTTCCCGGAGCTCAAGATGATGCTTGAGGCTATCATTCAGGTCATGTCTATTTATGATCGAAGATGGCATCATAAATAAGCAGCAGTACTATAAAATGATCAGTGTAGTTTGCATCATGCTCAGTTTTGATGTAGTTACACACCAGAAGAACACTGGACTCACTGATGTGATATTAATGGCTCACAGCATGCTGCTTTAGTTATTCACGTTTGTAGTCATTTTGAGTTTTGCACATGTATTTGTCTGTTTCAGCAGGCGTGGATGTAAACCTGACGACGCTATATGACCGGAGCACGTTTGATCAGCTTAGTTTATGTGCTGAAGTTAAACTTGTTTTAGGCAGTTAAGGCTTCGTGCAACGTAAAAATCAATCAAATGTATACACATGAATTAAGCCACCATATCTTAAACGCCGTGTGTTCGGTTACCAGGGTTGGAAGTGCAGAATAGATAAATGTTCAGGCCTTTTCGTTATCATTTAACGTGTCGATTATTTTCTCGGTTAATCATTTGGTGTATTAAATGTCATAAAATAGTCACAAATGCTCATCACAATTTTCCAGAGCCCAAAGTGAAATCCTCACATTGCTTGTTTTGTCTGACAAACAGCCCAAAACCCAAAGATATTCAGTTTACTATCATAAGTCCCCACAATTATGAATCTGAAACTAGGTAATTATGAAAAATTACTATTGGCAGCTGTAGAAATGTTTGCCGGCTGAATAATCGAAGTTGCCATGCTAGAACATTAAGCAGCATCTAGAATATTTTCCCTCCCACCTGCACTCGTATTCTGTCACACCAGGGGGGCAGTTGGCACCCATCTTATCAGGTGGCTTAATTGATCAATTTAACCAAATAAGATATTTATGGGCGTTGCTGATTTTGAAGTCTTTTCTCATTTTTTCTTGATTACAAGTTTTTGTGTTAAACGCAGGGATTCTTGCAAATCTGAAGGTTTTGTGAATTGACGCGTTTGAGACAAAAGCATCTGCTCTGTCCTTCCAGAAATCAATTCAGACGCGTCTGGAGTAAAAGCCCCCCCCCCCCCCTGCCTCAGAAAGCTATTATGGTCTCAGAAATAAAGGGGTCCACCCCCCTGGAGATGTCAACATCTCTCCCCTCCCTTTGTTGCAGATTATCGCCGAATGAGTCACTCAATTCAGCTGCAGACGGGCTCTGCCTGTGGCCAATTTGTTTTCCATCACTTCTGAAGAGCGCCTGGTTAAATTAACCCGTCATACCGAGTCTGCAGGGAGAAGACAAAGTGAGGCCACGAGCAATAATCACTCATGTATGGTGGTAAATAAAAAGCTGTGTAAACTGTGCCCTCCGGTCGCTGATCGCCACACTGCAAACAAACACTCAATCAAATCTGTTACTCCGAGAAAATCTAATTATGCTTCACATCAGCCCATGAAATGTTCTACAAATCACTGACGACGTGGAGATAAATATGACAACGTCTGCAAACAAAACAAAGAGTCCGTTCATTTCTCCAAAGAACCAGAGCCGCGACGATTAGTCGATTATTTGATCGAAAGAAAATTAGTTGCCAACCGTTTTGATAATTGATGAATTGTTTCAGTCATTTTTCAAGCAAAAATGTAAAACGTTTGCTGGTTCCAGCTTCTTAAATGTGAGGATTTGCTGCTTTGCTTTGGACTAATCGTGACAATAATCTTCAAATTAATCGATAAAGAAAATAATCGTCAGTTGCAGCCCTACAAAGAACCCTCCCCGTCTTACTCTGCTGTAACAGACAGCAGTAATTTAAAAGGGTTCGTCTTCTCAAATATTATTTTCTGCTTTTCTCTGTTTTGTGTTGATATAAATTGATTATCTTTTGATTAGCCTATTGGTGGGCAAAATTAGCAATATGAAGGTATCAATTTACAGCTAACCATTAAAGGATTGATTGGATAAAAAAATAAAACTTAATTAATCGATAATGACATCCTTGTTGTTGCAGTTCTACCGTTTCAGTTTTTGTCTCAGAAAGGTAATGAACTGTCTGGGTGGTGGGTTTAGGTTCCGGTGGCTTTACCCTCCACCGCATCCCTGATCCCTGGTGATGACACACTTTTTCTTCTTCTCTCTTCCTCCTTGGTAATATGGCACTCACAAAAGCTGAAACCAGCGTTTCTCTGGAGATTAAAAAAAAAAAAAAGCCTCAGCCAGGCTCCATTTGAATTTCAGAGCCTTGCCAGTGAATTCATAATAGACTTCTGAGTAAGCTCTGTGGCAGCTTATGGCATTCCAGTTATGCCAGTCTCACAAGAACCCCCCCCCCCCCAACCAACCCAGGTTCCTGCAGCCTGGTGTGCTGTCTTGGCACTGAGCCTTCACATTCAACACACAGCAGAACCCCCCCCCCACCCCACCCCGTCCATGCTTCTTTTAGTTCACATTTCCTCAATTTTCTCTTCACAAATTGTTTTTCTCACATTTTCTCTGGAGCCTCCCGGTCGGATGCTTCAGTGTGATCATGATCTCCCCTCCTTCCTCCCTCTCTCTCTTCTCATCATGTCCCTGCAGCCTTGGGCTCTTTTCTTCCCCAAGGGAGGAAAAACGCATGTGGGGCGAGAGAGATAGACAAGAACGAGGGAGAGAGAAAAGGCTGCCGTCACTGGAGGTGGCAGCTCCCACTACTGCTGTCATTGAATAGATGTGAGTTCACTCCGGGTGCTGCTGTGTGTGTGTGTGTGTACATGTGTGTGTGTGACTGGTGGGGGGGTGGCGTGGGAGGAGTCTCTGTGCTGTTATTTGTAAAGGCTTTTGATGGATGATTGCTCTGTGTGTGTGTGTGTGTGTGTGTGTGTGTGTGTGTGAGATAGAGGGAGTGAGGGAGTCCCCCCCTTTCTTTTTTTTTTTTTTCTAGTGGCTCACTGTTCAGTGCACAATGACTCAATGAAAAGTGGAGGGGAGAGGCAAACACACTGTACGGCTGCACGAGAGAGAGAGAGTGTAGAGAACACACAGGAGAGTAGAAGAAGAGAAGCCAAGTGGAGGGAGCTCTGAAGCCGGGGGCAAGAAGAAGAAGAAGAAGAAGAGGAGGAGGATATACTTGTCTTTTTTTCCCTTCTCTCTTTCTCTCTCTGAAAGGCCACTTTGGAATCAAGTGGCAGCCGTTCAGTCCAAGCTGAACTTCACCTGGCTGCTGTCTGTCGGTCTCAGCCTCTTCAAGCCTTTTACTCATTGCACTACTACAGCGTTTCCGTCCACTTCTGGAAGAGGTTGTGCTGCTGGTGCTGGTGGTGCTGGTGGTGCTGCTGGTGCTGGTGGTGGTGGTGGTGGTCAGTCATCCCAGACAGACAGACAGACAGAAGGAAGGGATAGGATCTGCTGGTTTCTGCAGTGTGGTGGAGTGCTGCAGGATGCCTGCTGAGAGAAGCGGGGATGGAGCTGGGTCAGTAGGCTGTGGGATGACGGCGGCGGCGGCGGCGGCCCCAGGCCGGGCTTTTCGGTCTGGGCTGCGGACGATGCTGGCGTGGGGCATCCTGGCGCTGGTGGCAGGACGGGGAGGTGTGGAAGCGTGCCCCACTCCCTGCAGCTGCCTGGGGAACACGGTGGACTGCCATGGCCTGGGGATCCACTCCGTACCCAAAAACATCCCCAGAGGGACTGAGAGGCTGTGAGTAGTCATACACTGACCACGCGTGTATTCATATTTTTCCATACTTCTGAGGACCAAACGATCACAGAGGGATAGATGAGGGGAATCTTTCAAAGTGACAAAATATTGCTGCTCCTCACTTAAAGGAGAAGGAGCAAACTGAATCTGGGTTTATGGTCGAGAACAGATTTTAGGTTTAGTTTATAGGTAAGGGTATGAAGGTCCTCACAAGTATAATCAGACATGCATGTATCTGCGTGTAAAACAGGTTTGTTGCAGTGTCTCTTCTCTCGGGCTCTTTCCAGTAGTCTGTTTAACTTCATATCACACACTTTGACTGTCTTCTTGACTCCCAGGATTCAGATTGCTGGTCTGCGGCATCGTTGCTCTTTCCTCATCACACTTCACGCATCTCATTCGCTGTACAAAGTCCCCTTGAGCCCCCCTGTTCCCCTTGAATTGCTTCTCTTCCTGTAAGACAAGTCTATTTTGAAACTAAACCGGGGAAAACAAAGTGTGCTTCTGATAAACCTCACTACATAACTTAACAGATTTATTTTAATTGATATTTTGAGCTGCTCACAGACCCGAGCCGTCACTGATTCAGATGGCGGATTTGTCTTTACACTGTGTTCCAATGTGGTCTGATGGCATCACTTAAACAGTCAAAATATTATTATTCTCAGACATTCAGATCCAATTTTCATGCCATTTTGAGGAATGACACAAGTCGCTGTAATTAAAAGTCAATTTTTCTAACTCTGAAAGACGGTCACTGCTGCCCTACTGATCTAATTTGGATGAAACTTCCAGGAATCATGCATCCTGTCACTGACTGGCACTCTGAAACCAGCACTTTGATCATATTAGCACATATACCGGCTCTTACTTCCAACCTACTTTGTCTATTGCTGGTGCAGTTGGTGGTTTCCTATTTGTCTGTAACAGCCAGACAAGCAGCTCGAACAAACCAAATTTTCCAGTAAAAAAAAGAAAAAAAAAAGTGATGGTCATAGCTCTTCTCTCAAAACGTTTAATGTTGCTGCACTGCCTTCTGGTCTGCTGATGATAGCGTTGGCTCTGCAGAGGATTTCTCCTTGTGTGATGTTGGTTCAAATTGGCATCTCTAGAAATTAGCCCTCTCTGTTTGACTCCAATGGACTGCCACTGCTGTAAAACTCAACTGCATGATATGTTGTTGTGACGACAGGTCCGTTATCTACCTTTTTTCCCCCCAATTATTTACAAAAATAAGGAAGATGCACCCCAGAAAAGGGGTCCAGAAATGCAAGATCATGTGCGTACTGTGTGTATATAAATAAGGAAACACTTTGTCTGTTTCTGTCCCTCTCTAAATGTATGTTCTGTATGGGGCTCTGATGTACAGGGCGAACATGTATGTGTTTGTACACTGTTAGTGTGTGTGTGTTTATTTCAGGTTCTAGAGTGCCTGTGTGTGAATAATTGATGATTGTCAGGGGTGCCAGCAGAGATACATTATCCTGCCTCCTCTCTGGTTTACTGTAGCGTGGAGGATGTTTCCCCCTCTGAGGGCTGATAGCTTTATGATCGGGGATGAGGGCTTGGGCCCCCTAGCCAAAGAGAAATGGCCTGGAAAAAACTCTGAGCCTGCAGACCCACTTGCCCGTTTGTCTTTTCACATCGCTGAGATGGTAACTGTTCCTCCGCCCAAGGTTTTTCTTGCTGTACAAAGTAATAGGAAGTGACAGAGTGGAGAACCTGAAAAGAATCTACTGCGTCACCTGCTGACATAAGTCTTATTGGCGTAAATGTGGCTACGGTTTCATTTGATAGAGCAGAAAGGTGTAATTCATAAAATGTTAAAAACTAATTCATAACATTTGACGTTTTATGCCAGGATTAGTCGACACAAAACCAGCCTGATGCTGGTCTGATCCAACAGGTGTGGATCAGACCAGCATCAGGCAAAAATATGCGTCTGGCACGGCAATATGCCATTTTATCACAAAACCAGAACTCTTGCTTTCAGGACGTCTCGTCTAGTTTGACAACTGTAACCGCTCAGACGGACAGTCACAGGCTCCTCCTGCTGGTTCGTCTTTGAACATTACACGTGTTAAAAATCACAAGCATTGATTGGCCTGTGGTTCAACGTGTAGTCTTACGTGTCTCTCAGCAAATCACGGCAGGATTTTAAGGCACTGTGGTCAGATAAACTGACACAGCGACCAAGTCGAATGTCATTTATGTCGTATCGACGCGGCGTTGTCGCGGCATCACACGTTTACTTCAGTAACTTTTTATAAATTAAATAAATAAATTTCAATTTCTACACATTTTAAGGTAAATGCAGCTTTGGATGGCACTTTTTTCCATTCGTAATTGTGCTACGCTGGATGGATTGATGGATATTTTGACTCTTTCACAAAAAATGTCCCTAAATTTCAGACCGTTTCTTTAAGAAGTCAGTGTTCTCAGATCAAATGGCTTCATCACAACCGTCTTAAAGGGTCTATCTATATATAATGGGAGGAGTCTCTGATCTCTGGTCTGTCTGTCCTTCAATTTTCTCGACAATCGTTCATCCGATCGACTTCACACTTGGCGGCTGTACTGCCGAGGACCCAAGGGAGTGCATTGTCGAGCGTGAAGTCGATCGGATGAGCGGTTCCCGAGAACGCTGCAAGCAGCACTTTTCTGGGAGCGGAGCGATCAGCCCGCTCCGAACAGGCGCTGCAAAAAAAATCACACCGTATCGCTATTTTTGATTTTAGTTATCAAGGTTTAGAAATATCTATTGTATGTTTTTGTATTGAAGTTTCAGAGACAGTTATCTAAATAAAAAGTAATTATGTGAAGTAAAAAGAACAAGGCCTACATCAGAGAATGACCAATGACCGGGTTACTCAGTGCATGTAAACATAGCCAGGGTGACCTTTTGACCTCTGGATAGTTTCCTCCTCCCAGAGCTGCAGCCCAGTCCACCACCCTGTAGACTCAGACAAGCTCTGCCCTGCAGTGGAGAGGACCAACTCATTAAACAGCTATTTGTTAAAGGGCTTGTCTCCCAATTAGCATGTAAAGTGATCTGAGTGTGTGTGTCAGCTGGACAGCTAGCCACTGGGGGAGAGAGAGTTGGTGGTGTGTGTGTGTACAGTATTCCCTGGGAGACAGACGGCAATAAGAGGGTCATTTATCAAGGTGACTGCACCAGTCAAACTAAACACCCCCTCCTCGTTGGATTGTCATGGTAACGCTGAAAAATGGATGTCCCTTCGGGCCCTGATGAGCTGGTTATTTGAGCCGAGAAAAGAGGAAAGTGTGTGTGAGAAACTGAGAGAGAGGATGTCTGTGGATGATGAGGGTATGCACTTAAACATGTCAGTATTGATTCACTTGGTCCACATCAATTCATTAATGCTACTTTATTAATCTTGAACAATTCAAAGTTTCTGGTGCGCGTGAGTTTGACCCTAAATGAACCCAACACAGAATCAGGAAGAGGAAATCTTTAAACATGCCCGAACGTATGTGTGTCGACGTGCGTTTGTACGTACAGGAGAGAGTGTGAGAAAGTGCAGGTCGAGGTGTGTGTGTGTGTGTGTGTGTGTGTGTGTGTGTGTGTGTGTGTGTGTGTGTGTGTGTGTGTGTGTGTGTGCAGAGTTCCTGGATACCCGCCACTCAAACATAAACAACTGAAGCAGCGAGACGAAGCATGTCTGTTTATTTCTGTTTCTGAATACATCACTGTATAAATTGGGCATGACTCGTTGAGAAAAAATACGAATCAAGCTACGCATGTATGTGTGTGTTCGATAGTATTTGTGTGTGTGTGTGTGTGTGTGTGTGTGTGTGTGTGTGGGGGCCACTATGTGTAGCTGCCAGTGAGGCAACTAATTGGGTGTGAGGAGGATTAGCATTAGCGCTGTTGTGCCACATGCACAGTCGGACACTAAATAGACACACACACACACACACACACACACACAGCAGAGTAGTTTTTGTCACGTTATGAGGACATTGTATTGACTCAGTGAACATCTTTCTTTGGAAACTTGGGGATCATCCACAGCGAGGTCTGTGAATGATCCTGAGTAACCTGGACACTGTTTCTGGAAAGACGTGCTGTTGTCAAATGTTCAAATGTAGTTTTTCAGCGCCGTGAGCAACACAAACACAATTCCTTTCACCGTGTGTTGAGATTGTTGCCGTATCTTAAAACCTCAGTAAACCTTCAGTGGGTTTAGTAGGTGTAAGTGAGAAGAACGCCATCTATTAATAAGTAGAATCATTTTTAATATTTGTCACTTGTAAAGCAGCTCAATTATTTTCTTTCAGTAGCTGGATTATTTTCTTCTGTTTCATTATCACTTCCCAGTCCTTCCCTTTCAGTCTCTCTCACACACACACACACACACACACACCTCGTTTCTCAGTTTTATTAGCAGCGACTGCCACTTCAGCTTCTCCCTCTCTCGGTCTCTTTCTCGGTCCATCTCTTATAATCATCTTACCATTTCCCCCGCAGCCCCTCAGTGGGAAAGATGCCGCTAATGAAGTGTCATTAGACCTGAGTGTGTGTGTGTGTGTGTGTGTGTGTGTGTGTGTGTGTGTGTGTGTGGTCGCTAATATTAGTCACGTCCACTGTGCTGCATGGGGGGAGAAAGATGGGATGAGGAGAGTGAACAGAAGAAGGGAGCAGGAGGAGGAGGAGGAACAGGGAGGAAGAGTTGTTTAAGGCTGTCAGGGGAAGAGGAGGTGAAAGAGGGAAGGATGATAATATGAAGGAGGTGTGCAGTCTTCACACGGTAGATTTTCATGGAGTTTTAATTTATAAAAGCTGCTTGGAGACAATCGTTTTCTTCCACTGTTAGAAAACAAGTTTGTTCAGAGCAGCAGAATGTGTTCTGCCGCTCGTTGGTTCATTTACCGAGTATCTGGGTGGGATACTGGTCACGGTCAGATCTTGGTCCAAATGAAGCACTCCAGGGCTGGTTGGAAAGGTCCAGTGAAACCTCCCGCTCTCATATGACCAAACAAAGAAAGAAGGGTTGCACAGAAGGTTCATGGAGCAGTTGTCATGGTAGATTTCTGTCCTTTGCTTTGCTTTGTTTGACTTGAATTCTCCCATTTTAATGATGGTTTTCACGAATTATAACTGACAGCAAGATCCTGGATCATGGATCAGTCCGCTCCCACTAGAACTGCAGTGTGGTTTGTCCGGACTGGATGAAATTCAAACCAACTACAGAAACAGGGTTTTTTCAGCAGGCTGCAGATTTGTCTGTCATTGTCAGATCAGCTCTACGCCTGTAGAACTGCGCCACCTAGCGAAGGACGAAAAGCAGCAGGACTGACCTGCAGACTTCGACACGTCACGGACAATGACTTTTTTCGCCCTCTCATTCACTTCAATGGAGCCAGTCCGCCGCAGCAGTGGGGGTGCCGATGCTGGGGGCTGTGGACATCCAACAAAAAAGTTGAACCTCGCGATTGTCGTGAAAGATAAAGAAGCTGCTGCCATGATAACTTTCCAGAGTATTACAAAGCCTTGTGCGTTGCTCCAACTGAACGTCCTGGATTGTGTTTCGCGTCTCACTGGCACCTTAAACAACGTGCCCCCACCAACGCGGCCTCCTGGGTTGTTTTAAGCTGTTTTTTTTGGTTGAATCCCCGCTTACAGCAGCACTTTCTTTCTTTCTTTTTTTTTTTAAGAACTGCTGTTTGTGCAGTTTCTAAAGTAAAGAACTCATTACACGTGTGCAATGTGTTAGCTAAAATGATGAAAAGTTGCAGCAGGTATTAGTTCCCTTGCCTGTAGGTGGTGCAGATTAAAAAGTTGGTGTGAAATTGCTGGTGCTGCAGCTCTGTATTTAAATGACGTTGGCTGAGCGTGGTCGCAGGTGCTTTGCTTCAGCGCCGCTGTGTGTCATTGTATAAGGAGGTGGATGTTGACGTCTGGTACCCAGTGGTTAGAGCCCATGTTGACCAGAAATTCATCATGTGGAGATAAACTTAACAAGCATTTGAATTTGCTTTGTTTTCTCTACAGTCTGTCCGTTAAAGAAGCCGGTTCCATCCGCTCTGACCGGACAGGGTGGACCTCAACAAAACAAATGATTCTGTTCCACCATGAAGGTTTTGGATTGAATTGGATTGCTGTATAATAAATAGGCGATGTAGCAGAAAAGTGTTGGGACGGTATATTATCGCTCTGTTAGTCTCTCTCTCTCCTGACTGTGAGTGTGGTTTTGTGGGAAGGAGGATTTTGTTTATGCTTCATGTGTGCATCTTGAAACTCGACTCGTCCCATTGTGCTGCACAGACGCTCAATTGATTAGCAGATTAAACTGAGCCATTTGCATCGATTGGCCCAATGCGAGCTCAGATGTGTCGTACTGCACACAGTGCTTGTGTGAGCAGACGTGGATAGAATGCTTTTTCCATCTTTATATTTGATCACTTTCAAGACACTTTTCATACTTTTCAGTATCTCTGATGTTGCATGTGGAACCCACGATACCCAACCAACCAGAATACAGGGATATGGTTGCATGTTCCATGTGTACAACAAAAAGATGGGATGAGGCTCTGGTACTGTGTTTGAAAGAAGGGGTGACAGTTTATTAAACTTTCTGGGACTAATCTGGCTCTGTCGGCAGAGAGGCGTCTGATTCGTCCAAGCATCTGGTACTTGACAGTTTCTGATACTCGACTCTATGGACACATTTCTGTCGGTACTCCAGCTCTACTTCAGCATCAGTGCCTCGACTCACTGTGTCTTTATTTTTTTCTCCCTGCCCACACCATGTATCCCATCATCTTACTCAGTCGACCCCCCCCCCTCCCTCCTGCTCTCCCTCCATGTCAGATCTAACATTGGAGAGCAGAGCTGAGTGGATCAACTGCCTCACTGCCCACTGAGGCTGTGTGTGTGTGTGTGTGTGTGTGTGTGAGACGCGTTCTGCTTTAATGAGCTATTGTTGTGGCAGAGTCGCCACTCGAGGGGAGTCTGTCGCTCAGCTGACCCCTGACCCGGCCATGCTGCACAAAACTCAATTAACCACGCCTCATCAGGGCTGTGTTTGTGTTCCTCTCCTTCTTTCCCCTCATACGACGAAGACAAATCTCATCAGCATTTTGCAGTTAGCGGCTGATATTGTCCGACTTGGTGCGTTTCCGAGCATCCATACCTGCTCTTATAGTGTGTGACAATACGGACATCTGGCTGCACACCTCTCTCCGTCCTGATGCTTGTTTTGCTTGTGCAGTCTAACTGTCAGGGTGATTTCACACACATCCAGGGAGCGATTCTGGACCCCCCGCCACGACCCGTCTCCATCCATCCCTCCCTCCCTCCGTCCCAGCCAATCCTCAGCTTCTGCCCCCCCCCCCCGTCTTTCCGAACTACCTCCTCCTCCATCTTCAGACTGTAGGACCTCCAAAAATCTTATTTTCTCCCAATGTGATTATTTCATCTTCAGATAGTTTCCTCGCCCAGATGTCGTAGTCTTGGTGAGTGTGGCGGCACAAACTGTATTAACTATATCGAACACTTTACTAGATACGCTGGCTTTGATGACGTGCATCCGCTGGCAGTTCATCATTGACAGAAAGACAGAAGTTGTGAGGGTCCCAGTTTCACTGTAGAGAAGAAAGGCTGTAGTTAAGGCTGTAATTGCTGTAGTTATGCTACTCTGCTCTCCAACCCTGACGCATGTTACAAAAACTGATATTGTGATTGTTTTCATTAGGATGTAGATTTTAGTATTCTAGTCAGGATGCTGATATACTTGCTTTTATTGACGTATTTTCTTGCATATGCTGTGTGTCCTTTGTATATCCTGCTGCCACATGACTGATGCATGATTAATGCTGAAAATAATTAGACATTAATTGATAATGAAGATTTATTGGCAGCCCGAGCAAAATTGGAAGTTCTCAAGGAAGACATTCTGGTATCAGCAGAGAGGATTTGGCCCTACTGTAATTTGCTGCCTCGTGGATATACTTTTTTTATTCCTACATGTACACACAAAGTCAGCAGACAGACAGGGAGTTTGTCAAATCAAGTGCGGACCTTCCAAAGTTCCTTGTCCCTCGTGTGTTATTATCACAACGCAGCAGCTGTGCAGGGAAACAAAAAGAGAGATTTATTAAAACTCACTGCCAGATCAGAGAGGAGGAACGATTACAGCAGCCAAACACTCTTTTCACTGTACACATGTGTACATGAGAAATTAGAATAGAATATTAGAAAACTCCTGAAACAAGAGAAACCACACTGAGAACATGCAGAGCTCATTTTCTATTGTGGACATGTATTTTCCTCTTTTCCTTCTTTGCCAGGTGTTTTCTTTGCATTTCCATGAGTGAAGTGTAGATCCGGTTCACACACCCAAACCACAACATCCACTCTCTCTCTCCATCTTTCTCTCTCTCTCTTTTATACAGGACAGGACAAGGTCACACTCTGCTCCACCCTTTACAGTAGTACAGGAACATGACACTCGACACACACACACACACACACACACACACAGGTACGTGCACAGGGTTCAGTTTACCTCTCCTTCCACAAAGCCTCGTGGGAAGAGTGACATCATCCCCTCTCTTTCTTCGCTGCTGTCCATCAAAGTAGACAATGAGGTCATAGGGTTAAACCCCTCCCGCGAGGAGCAGCCTCTTCGACTGTGCCTGCCTATCACATAACACACACTGACTAACAGTTTATACCTATAAGTGTGTGTACAAAATGGCTGGAAACAGTCAGTCCTCTGAAGCCTCTACCTTGAGTGACTTGGAATGAGTGCAGCAGAGTAGCTTTACACACAGCAGTTGATAAAATGAGTCGAGGAGGAACGTAATGCTCTCGTCCAACAGTAGCAGGTTTCATCTGGGGAGGAACCTCATAACTAAAGTCTGGCAGGAACCGTTTCCTCGGGTTTTCTCGCTACTTCAAGCTGACGTTAGCTGATTTACAGTTAGATTGTCCTCAAAGTGAACCGAGTGAAAATAGCTTCAAAGAGCAGAAACAATGTGCTGTGCTGTACAGAGATGTTTTACAGTGTGCATTCGTAGAAAAGTGTCCTCGAGGAAAGATCTAACGGGGAAGAACCGGACTTTGAAGAGAGCTCTGGTTGTTTTACGGTAGAGATCATCTGGGAAAGTGGCTGCTAGAGCTGCAACGCTTCCTCGGTTAATCGAGCAAAAGAAAATGAGTTGCCAACTATTTTGATAATCGATAAATCGTTTCAGTCATTTTTCAAACGTTTGCTGGTCTTCTTAAACGTGAGGATTTGCTGCTTTTCTTTGTCGTTTGTAATTACGGTGTAGTTTCCCCCCCGGGGATCAATAAAGTATTTCTGATTCTTTGGGTTTTGGACCGTTGGTTGGACAAAAGAAGCAATTTGAAGGCGTCACTTTGGTCTCTTGGAAATTCTGACGAGCATTTTTCAAATTTGTTCGACATTTATAGACCAAACGATAAGTCAATTAATCATGACAATAATCAGAGGATTAATCCATAATCGTATCCAATTCTCAAAGTGAACACTAATGATCATGTTTTTGGCTTGAGCACTCCATGCTAACACTTCATACTTGGCCAGTAACATATGATATATATAATAATATATATAATATTATATTATACAGACAGCTGGGGAGCTGGTGGAGTGAGTTGCCCTTAAGAAGTAAAAGCTACACTGAAAGGCTGAGATGAAGCTAAACTAAATGTGTGACAGAGTCATGTAGTTTTGTGTAATTTGTTTCTCACAATATGAATATATTAACATATATGTTGTTGTGTGTTTGATATGCTCGCTCGTCAGTATCAACATTTCTCTGTTCCATGTTTTCTTTGCGTGTCTCTCAGATGTCATTGATTATTTGAATGTTGTGATAATGACTCTGTCTGTCCTCAGTTTACTTCCTGTTCTCTAATCTGCTGTTGTCTTGTTTGTTTTTCAGCGATCTGAACGGAAACAACCTGACGGTCGTCAGCAAGACGGACTTCTCTGGTCTCAAACACCTCCGAGTCCTGTAAGTCGCAGCCACTTTTACTCGTTCAGCTACGCGCACGTTTATATGTACGTTCACATCTGAATCGTTCAGTTGAAGTCTTGTTCAGAGACCAGTTTTATCAAGTGTTTATAGTAAATTACATTTTAGATGTCACTGTTATCCAGAACAGCTTTGAATTAGTGCAACATTCTTTAAATTCGCTATATAAATATAATATGTGCCGATACATTTCTGGAAAAGAAGGAGCCCTGACCTTCTGTCACAGCTGTCAGGCTCTTTGTTGACGGGGCACCGGCTCGTATGTATTCAGCAGACATTCTTTCCCACATTTCTTTGCTAGTTTTAGGTCTGGTAGGACTGTGGGAATCATGTCTGTTGTGCCATCAAAAGCCAGAGGGCACAGAATGATGCTTTGGCTCAGCGGCGACACATGAGCCACCCAGAGGTGCTTGTGCGGTGTCAGTGTCAGTCAAATCTACAACAGGGAGGGGGGTTTATCTGTGCCCTTTTGACCTGGAAACACAGTGCCCTCTGGGAGAGGCTGCGCTGACGGTGGCTTCCTGTGTTAACCTGACGACTTGGACTATGCTGAGTGTCAGTGATGGACATGAGGTGTGAAAAGGACGACATGCCAGGAACTAATGACATCTCCCGAGGCCTGCTCAAAACAGATTAGCAGCCTGCTGGGAGCCCGGGGGCTCGTTGCTGTCAGGAGGGGATTGAGTGTTACATCGGTGGTTTATGATGTGGGAGTCTGTGGAGTGTATTTGTCAAATGTACAGATCCCAGCAGCAACTGTGGGAGACATAATGTGCGTTGAGGCTTTGTTTTTTCAACTTGATTAATGAGAGGGTGATGGATGCTACATTTTGTCTTTTGTTTTGAAGCCTCAGTTTGATTACTTCGTGCGCAGAGTGTCAAAATACATCTCCACAAAATAATGAAGTGCTCTCGCTTGTGGGTTTTGTTGTTTAGCAAGTGGAAAATTGATGCCTGCCTCTTGCCATAATTAGCTTACAGTAATTTACTTTAAGCAAGCAAGAAATATAAATCTATCGGGAGATTTCATTGTGTGTTTACTGCTTCGCCGTTTGCACCTTGCATTTATGCTCAATGTTTTTTTTAAAGTAAATTTTTCTTTTTTTATTGCAGTCATCTGATGGAGAACCAGATCAGTAACGTTGAGAGAGGAGCTTTTGATGAACTGAAGGAGCTGGAGAGACTGTGAGAGCACTCACGGACACATTCACACGTATACACATGCATATAGACTGCAGGTGACGTTTCCACTGAATTCACTGGTTTTAATCCAACATGTTTTCTTTTTTTGTTTTTGTCCATTTAGTCGCCTCAACAAGAACCGTCTCAGTCAACTTCCAGAGCTGCTGTTTCAGAAGAATGAAGCCCTGTCGCGACTGTGAGTTCAGCTCTGCATACTTTCTATCCTTTACTCTCCTCTGAATCTAACATCTGAACCCTACACTGCTTACCCTACTCCCCCTGTCGTACCCCGACTGTATTCTTAAGGTGATTGTTGGGCAAATTATAGTTATAGTTGGGCGCCACGAGTCCACAATAACTGCTAGTTGTTGTTGATAGTTGCCGCATAAAATGACACGGTGAGTGGTGTTACAGGATCCTTGTCATTATTTATAATATTATTTATATTAAATCATTTTAAATGTTTGATTTAACAACACAGACAAAGACAAGAAACAATAGTGATTTAAAAAAAAATAGTGCAGCATGCTTTAACTGAGAGCGTTGCTATGCTGTGATCCATATTTGAGTGTGGAACCACAGCTTAGCTGAAGTTCACGCAGAGTTTACTTGTCCTTGTTACACCATTTCACCAAATGTGGCTTTTTCATCTGTTTCTGTGCTTTTTCTGTGCAAACTGCAGCCTGCAATTTAGGTTATTGGATTTAGGAGGGTCTATATTACGCCCCTCGAAGACTAAACTGTGATTGTTCTGCCTTTGTGATGATGTGTGTGTGCAGTTTTATGTTCTTGGAAAACATAAAATATGAATGAATGTGAGACACATTTGATTTGATTTATCTGACAACCTAAAACCACCAAAATTAGTATTTTCACCTAAATTACCACAGTACAATAATCCTACACCCTACAGTATACAGTATATACCCTGACATTATACCATAATGTGTTTGCCCTGCATATAGTAGCTAATATATAGATATTTAGAGTGACTGATTATTGTTTGGTTTAAAGTCATAAACCATCACACATGCAGAAGAGTATCAGAGACATTTTGTGCCTCTTCGGGCTGTGTGCCTGCTCGTTTTTGGATCAAAAACTGACCCATTTTTCTCACCTAGAAAGCACTGCAAATAGTCTCCCTTTGGACAGCAGAAGCACCACAAATCACTTACTGAGTCCCACAGGAGCAGGAGGCACAGTCGAGCTTTAATTTGACCACACACACACACACACAAAGAGCTTTTTTTTTTTCTTGTTTAATAACTGCAAAGCTTGGACACAGTTGGTTACTATGCAGACTCTGAAGTCTTTGTTGTAAATGTGTGTTTGTAGTGTAGGATGGGAAAGTATCTGCTACTGCCTGGAGACGCCTGGATACACACATACAAACACTGCTGGAGGCAGAGAAAGAAAAGCAAACAACAGCTATTTAATTCACTTTTCTCAATGAGTGATGCATTTATGACAGCGATGTGTTTTTGCACGTGTGTGTGTGTGTGTGTGAGAAAGAGGTTGATTTAGTGTTTGCAAAGAGACACTCTTACTTTTCCTCTGAGGACAGAAGGAGAGGGAGTGAAGTGGATAACAGCCATGAAAAATACAACTAATTACTGAAGGAAGGTGGCGACGCACAAGTGGACGGGTGTGTGATTGTGTGAAAATATGTGTGTGTGTGACGGAGAATGATACATGGTAAAGGAAAGTAAGTGTGTGTGTGTGTGTGTGTCGGTCTGTTTGTGGATGTGTGTGTCTGTCCTGATTATTTGCTGTTTGCCTTTTGCCTTTTTGGCAATTTCACACTCTGGCTCCCATCAGGGAATGCCGAGATGGACTTGGCATGTTCAATCAATCAGCACACACACACACACACACACACACACACACACACACACACACACATAGTGCAGAGCCATTAGCACTGATTTCTTTTCCTCCTGCTGTGTTGATGGACTCTATAAAGCCTGATGTCCCTCGGAAACACACACACAAACACACACACTCTCACACACACACACACACACACACACACACACACACACACACACACGGTGGGCTGCTTTTTGTTTGTGTGCATTTTTCTCTCTTCGGGCCAAATTACCTTCCCTTCTTCAGTCACTCCCCAGCTACATTTCTCTCTCCACATCTCATCTCTCAAGTTCTTTCTTTTGTTCCTTTTTGATATTCAAAGGCTTGTGGTTTGTTTTTGTTTTTTTACGAGCAGATTGTTTTCACCGACTTTCACCTAGATTTCATGTCCTCACACATCTAAAAGACAATTCATGGTTGCCACGTGGCCTGTACTGTACACAATACAAGTGACAAACTGGACCTAGGCTTACTGTATTCCCCATCCATGGTCCTATTTTTGTTAACTGGTCACACACACACACATTTTCTTTTTTTGGCTTTTGTTGTTCAACAAACAAAGTTGCTTGTCTTCTTCTTCTTCTTCTTGTGAGAGAATATGCCGACGTTATAGAGAGTGAAAAGTGAGAAAATGGGAGTAAGCTGCTAAAAAATGTGAAATAAAACAAAGGTTTAAGTGAAGCAGCGGATGCAAATCAAGTACACAAATTTCTTAGCATACACTTTGGCGCGTACATATACATACAAAACACAACAAGACACGTTCCATACCCATAATCCCAACCAACAAACAGATTATATGTTTATTTCACTCCTCGGCCAGTGAAGCCAACACTGCCCCCACCTCCTCAAAGTCTGTGCCTCTTCTTTCTCACTTTTACTTAAGTGATTAATTAAGAACTGTTTGTTTTGGTATAAAAAAAAACAAACAAATCATTTTGGATATAACATCCATGACATGGACCCCCCAACACAGACGTGACCCCAAGCGAAACCCGTGTCTGAATGGACCCTTGAGGAAAACACTCTCTCCGGTTTATTAATAGCCCATTAGTAGCTCTGGGCTCGGTTACCTGATCCAGCTCTGAACAAGTTGGCAAAACCTCTGATCAGAACTAATTGATTTGTAACTGGAACACTCAACTCTTTCATCAGCCAGTCCACTTCAGCTTTGTAGAAAACTGAAATCTTCCTCCGTAAACTTTTGATGGAGGTCTTCAAGTTTAGATATTGACCCAAACATGCACAGTATGGTCATATTTTAAAGCAGCGCAGCACTATAAAGTTTCATCTGTGGCAACGGTTTTGAACACATTTAGGTTTGGATTCCACAAAATGGTGCAGCTACAGTTGAATAACTGATTTCATGTTGAATTTTCATCATAAATTCATTCGCCGTCGGTGCAGGTTGTCATATCAACACCTGTTCAATGTTAGGAAGCCTCCTGCGGTTGTTTTCTGTCAGATTAATCACCATGATCACAGCCTCAGTCTTTGCTGGATTGATGCACTCTGTCTTCTTGCTTCATCCCCTTCCTTTTCTTGATTTTGTGGACTCTCGTCTCTCTCTCTCCCTCTCGCTCTCTCTCCAGTCTTTTGTTGGCTCTGTGTGGTTGTGTGAAGGGTTTGCTCCACACCCAGTAACAGCCCTTTGTGTGTTTTGATTATCCCCAGAGGCTGCCTGAATGTGTGTGTGTGTGTGTTCGTGTACCAGGGTGCCCCCTTCCTGCACCTCCCTTTAGCCCGGGGGAACCCAAGAATTATGGGAGAGATGTCTCACACACACACACTCACCTTGACCTGGAGGTGAACTGCGTGGTTAGCCGGTCGAAACAGAGCATCAGCAGGTGTGCTTTCAACCGTGGATTGATGGGATTTACACCTTCAGACAAACAACTTGGCAGATTAGTGCTTACTTCCTGTCAACTCTGGTCTTTATCAGGAGTAAACAGTGCAGTAATCTGAAAATGTATTCAGTCAAAGTAAACCGCAACATAAAGCTGGGTAGACCATGCGAAGCCCCGATCAAATACGATAATGTGTATGAGTGAAGTCCGCACAAATCTGAACGTGATCCTGTTTGAGGTTTCTTAAAGGTGCAGTGTGGAGGTTTGACCACTAGTAGCGCTATTTTATGAGCGGGTTGCCGTTTTGTTACGCACCGGAAATGTGCCAGAAAAAAAACTCCGCAAAGAAGAAGACCGCAAGCTAGCAAGCGTGGGTATACTTTAAACAATGCAAATATTTTATGTGGAATAAAATGCATTCAGCATGTTTATTTGGCTCAAAGTCAGTGAGTCACCTTTGGGTGTCAGAAAACTGCCCCCTGTCACAGCTTCTGTTTTTAGCTTGCATGGCTAGCTGGTTGTTGCTTGTGTCAAATTATTTAAAATAAATCAGCAACATAAATAGCTAACTTTGAAAGTATATTGCTTTTATATGTGATTTATTATATGTGATGTTCTGTCTTTTATCTGGACCCTGAGTCTGAAATAAGGTTTGATCGATTTATTATTTTTAACCATATTTTGGTATAAAAGAAATAAAAAAAAAAAAGTGAGTAAATACATGTGTATAAGATTAATGCCATGAAGAAATCATGTTAATAGGCCAGTATGCTCCATCAGAAGTCCTTGTCGGATGGTCAGACATCTTTGAATACCCCCCTCCCCTAAATGGGACCATGTTTATTGAGGTAATAAATCAAGAGAAGTTGGGTCATTCTCTCATAGACTTCTACACAATCTGACTTCTTTTTGCAACCAGTGGAGTCGCCCCCCCGCTGGCCTTAAGGCATTTCCGCATTGGCTTCTGTTTTCAGACCTGGAGGTCGGTGCTTGGGTGCAACACTACGAATCCCCGTTTTTAAACGACGTGACGTCGCCCCCTCTCTTTGACAGCCGGCTTTTGACTCCGTCTTTGGCAGTTCGGATCAGGCATAAACATTTTGGAGATCCGACCGTCACACAACACGTCGTACAACTTAGTTCTGAGAGAGTGTAGTTGAAGTGATTAAAGTGCAAAAAAAGTTAGAGAATTGAGTCTGAGTGAAATAAGAGCAGGCGAAAGCAAAAAGATGTATGCACAAGATAAAAATATACTGGGAAATTAAAAGTGTGTGTGTGTGTTTGTGTGTGCATGATCTAATGTGCCTGTTCGTGTGTGTCCTTGCGGTTACAGTAACTTCCCCTCAGACACTTGGAGAGTGTCTCTCATTAGGCAGAAAGGCAGAGCTGTCCTCATTAGCGCAGTTGATTGGCATCTGAGTGCCGCTAATTAACAGTGTGAAGCTGACAGAGGTGGTGGCGGCAGCTGCCGGGCCGCGGCTGTTTAGAGGTTAACCGGAAGTTTACCCAACTAATTTACTGCGAGAGAGGAAGAGCGCGCTGCCGTGATATGTCTGTGTGTGATAATTGCCTGTATTTGCATTTGTACTGTATACTTGTCTGTCTGTGTGTGTGTGTGTGTTTCTCTGTGCATGCATTTCTACATGTGCTAATTACTCAGATTTGCACCTATACAGCAGTGTGTGTTGTGTTTTTGTGCGTGATTGGGTGACATAATTATTTATAGGTGTGTCTGCAGTGACAGAGAAAGTGTGTGTCTGCACATGCATTAATTCATTTTGCATTGAAGCAGTCTGCTGTCTCACTGTGTTGTGAGATAATTGGATGTATGTGGATCTTTACTGTATGTGTAATTTTCTTCCCGGTCTCTGGGTGAACCTGAAGAAGACCTTTCATGAGTAAAATGTGTGCTTTTAATAAATACTTAGAATTTTGAAGCATAGGCACTAATGTGAATATTTAAATTAGTTCATTTAATGGAGAAATAGCCACCACCAAAGTGAGTCTATATTACTTTTAAATAAAGAAGTAGCCCATTATTCTCAAACTACTTAAAAACTACATTTATATGCACATTTTAAAGCCCCTTGATTTGTAATATTGGGCTATATAAATAAAGTTTATAAAGCTTTTACTTACATGTAAGATGTAGGAGGTCTGTGGTGTTTACGTCTTCATATCGGGCCCTTTTAGTCTAATTCATTTTGTGCACCTTATTTTTCATGACATATATCAGGTTTTGTGATATTTACCTTCTTCCTCTGTGCCATAGAGCTCGATTGTTGACATGTTCCTTCATTACCGTGACATTACAGTTGCTGTAGTTTACTTTGCCTCAATCACATTTACGCCGTCTTGCTGCTGGAAATACTCACTAGAGAACCAAGTCTGTGTAAGAAAATAGTCCCCAACAAATATACTTTGTGTATTTACTCCTGTTGGTGTAATGTTTGCTAAAAAAAAACTACAGTGTCCAGCTGTTTTAGGATATATTTGTGACCTGTTTTTAAGTATTTACATCTTCAGTAGGAACCAATGGGCTTGGTTTGACAATAATAACAAACAAATATAAATTATCTCCGTTTATCCAATAACCAGACAATAGGCAAGTTTCATTTGGTCAAGTTAGTCATGGAGTTAGTGTTAATTAGCTACAGCTGATGCACTGAAATCTGCTGCTGCTTGTCAGTTTAACCGACGATCATCGACCCTAAATGTTTTACACATTTCTCTAAGTTGAAAAAGGACAGAAAGTCCCATCCATCCATCCATCCATCCATCCATCCATCCATCCATCCATCCATCCATCGCAGTTAATCCCTTTACAACACTTGAAGCCATTTGACTCAGTGTTAATATTAAAAATATGAATGCAGGTTTAAGTTCAATTTTAAAAGTAATATTATGTTTACTTTACTTAACACACACACACTCGTACAGCTTCGGATGAAAAGTGTCCAGCCGACAGCACATATGACCGCATGTGTTCAGCCCATTTGCACATGCATGCATTTCTATATTTACATTATCTACGGGGCTGAAATCCAGGATTTTCCCAGAATTTTTAGTTTCCTTAAAGTCGGGGCGGTGGGACGCTCCCTGCTGTTTGTGGTAACAGCTTCACATTGGATAACAGGATCTGTGGCGAGGACAGACACCATCCCTCCCTTTACAAAAACCTCCTCAGCTGTTATTCTTTAGCCCAGAGTGTGCGTCTGCGGGTGTGTTTGTGGGGGGTCAGGCCGGGAACAGTGATTTCTCCTGTCATGTCTCTCCAAAGTAAAGCCGACACAGTAAGAGCAGAGGGAAAAGCATGATGGGAAAAAGAAACACGCTCGACTGTTCAAACAGCCAATCACTAATCTTAGATTGGCACTAAGACAAATATCAGCGAGACGATCGCGTTCAACTCTCACATGTCTGTCTCCCCCGTCTTTCCCTCCTCCTCATCCTCTTCTTTCTCCTCCTCCTTGTTGTTTTCTTTCCCTTATCCACCAGTGGGGTTTTTTTTCAATTAAGCACTTTGCTCCCCTGCGGATGGAGCGAGGGAGGGAGGGAAGAGGAATAAAGCAAGAAAGGAAAGAGGAGAGTGATGAAGGAAAGAAGCAAGGGCAGAGGAAGGGAGGTAGACAAAGATGTAGCGAAGAAGAAAAGGAGGGAGGACTGAAAGGAAGGATTCACCCTGAAGAAGAAATATTGGGAGGATAGAAAAGACATGGAGTAACGATGACGATGAGAAACAGAAAGGATGGAGGCGGGGATAAGGAGATAGGGAGTTAAAAGGAGAAAGGGGAAAATACAAGAGAAGAAAATGAAGGATAGGAGGGGAAGAAGAAGGAGTGTATATAGAACATCCTCTTTCCTCTTTTTAAAGAAACATTATGGCTTCACACACACGTACACAAAGCAATAGTCTGTTACACGCCACAAACAGCAACTATTTGATTTATTAAGTAAAGCTGTTGTACACCAAGGCTGCTATTTTTGGTCCTCATAAAGTAAATAAGACGTCATGTTTACGTTCTTTCTATTTTGGGGCTCCTGACAAACAGATCCAAAAGAGTGTAAGTCTTGTAACATGCGCTTGAGTGTGGATGTGTGTGTCGCACCGCTAGCTGCTGGAGCTGCTCTTGTAACTGGTTGGCTCCTTTTTGTGCAGAACCTCCAGCACTGGAATCAAACTGGGCTCCCGACATCAGGAGGTAGATCTTCACGTGATTCTGCAGCTCCAGAAACAACTTGTGAATAATCTGTTCTCTCAAAACTTTATTTTCTTTAACTGATTGATGGTTGTGTTATATTTCATCGTGCAGAGTTTTGCTCTGCTTTCTGAGCACCACACAGAATTATTGCTTCAAAATCACAAACTAGTTTCCTCATTTTTTTTAAAGTTAAGATGTTCATTTGTTCTTGAAGTCACTGATAGTTTGTGTGTTGATTTGTCTGAATGAATCCATCGTCAGGTTGTAAAATTTGGACATTTAAGTTTGGAAAGTGAATATATAGAAAATGTGAAAGGAAGAAGTATAACGTGATCAGTTATTGGTCACCGGAAGAAGACGTGAGTAAATGAGTGTTGAGTGCTTTAAAGCATCACAGTAACGTGCTGCGTCATTCTTCATCGTATCATCACACTTCTTTCACTTCACATGAAGAAAGAATGAAACTGACGCGAGAGAGAAAGCCAGAGAGGTAGAGATTTAGACGTTTACTGTATTTATTTACCCGCGAGCTGGCTGAGTTTGGCCTGTTACCATGGTTACAGCCTTCTTCGTGCCATCAGGTCGTGAACCTTTTTCAGTTCAGTGGGTGTGGGTCATGTACTTTTACCCAGTGTCTTCATTTCTGTGTCCACTAATAGGATCATGAGTGTTTGTCACGCATATGCTGCAAAGTGTGTGTGTGTGTGTGTGTGTGTGTGTGTGTGTGTGTGTGTGTGTGTGTTGTAGCGTGTTTGTGGCGTAAGATGCTGGGATTGTGTTGAATTAAGGGGCGGCCATGTTTCCTCTGGATGTTGTGTAAGGCTAATATTTAGCATGTGTGTGTGGTGTGTTTGCGTGTTGCTGCTGAGTGTGTGTGTGTGAGTGTGTGTGTGTGTGTGTGTGTGTGTGTGTGTGTGCGCCTGCAGCTCTGTGGCGGACACAAAGACAGAAGTGAAATGAGAAAAATGAATGTTTGTGGGCTTCAGAAGTAAAACAAGAAGATTTCCCCTCATCCTATCCGTATCCTTCTATTTTCCTTCCTCATCTGCTGTTCTTTAAACTTTTCAACTTTTCTCCCTAAAATTCACGTGTTTGACATCATCCGTCATCTAACGACAACATTACAGAGGTTTTTGCATCGTTTTATACACATGTCCCTTCCCAGACTTTGGGACCTCCATTAAAGCTTAAAGCGATCGTCTGGATTTGACCAATAATTTGTAAGATTTCCCTTCACTTCATATTGAACAGATCAACATTGGAGAAGTGGAGATTAAGCTGCAGGAGTGGTTTGAGAAGTTTCTTAGTTTACTACATTTTCAGTGGAGCAGATCCTTTAATATAAAACTTTAGACTTGCTTCACCTGTTGAAACGTCCTACATTTACACTTGATTTCTTCTCTTCTCTCTTTCACTCTAAGTTTATTTCAAGAGGGTGTGTTTTTAAGTGTCAAAATAAGTGTGTTTGTAAATGTGTATGAGGGTGTAACCTTGTGGATCAAGTGTGTGTGTCACTAGCAGGTCTTTTGAGGGTCATCCTCTCTTGCTGTGGTTTTCTGGTCCACCACAGCTGTCTGCATCCTGGTGCTGCATCAGTCCTGTTATTTATTCTTTGTTGTGCTCCACATCTGGTTTTAACTCTCCTCTCTCTCTTCACTCTGTCGGGTCTCCCCTTCGGTTTATTTTGTCTTCTACTTCTTTTCTTCCGTCCTCCTCTGTCTGTTTCTCAGAATCTTTCAGTTGTGTAGATGATAACTTATTTAAGTTGTTTATTCTGTGGATGTTGGGGGGGGGGGGGCAGACTATTACAATAAAATATTAACCATGTTGTTGCTCCGACTCTGTCTGCTGACCTGCCTGGATGGGGGTCAAACATGACAGTTTGTGTGTGTGTGAGTGTGTGTGAGTGGTGTTCTCGCAGTAAAGTTTGCAGATGCATTTACGTCTTTTCAACCTTTCCACTTGAATGCCTTTTGACTTTTTGAGGAACCGGATTGTGCGTCTTCTTGGTCGCCTCTACAGTAGACTTGGCTTTTCTGATTTTGGATATTGAAATGCAAAGACAGTTGTAAGTGGGCTGTAACTCAGAAGGTAAGCTGTTGGTGAAGCTGTTAATATCAGCAGCAACAGAAAACAAAATGGGAAAGAGCAGGAAAGGTGGATACAAGCGCAAGTACCCCAGAAAAAAATGAATTTGCTCATGAAAGGAAATGCCGTCGTAGTTGGAATGCCTCTTTGTCACACTGCTTGACTGGAAGTAACCCACGTTCGACCTTTGGTCGGGAGAGACTGATGGACGCAGAGGTGACGAGCAGGGAACGAGTGGGAAAGTTTACCTTTCTCACCCTCCGCCGCGAGCAGGGAGGGAGGGGGGTGGAGGGAGGAGGAGGATATTGAAACGACAGGAGAGACGGCGGAACAATGAGGGGATGAAGAGGAGCGAGGAAGGGCGGAGGGGAGGGAGGACACGGACACAACAGAACGGATCAGGAAATGAATAGAGGAGATAGCAGGAGAGAGAGCAAATATTATGAGACTAGCTACTGTCCACACACACACACACACACACACACACACACACACACACACGTCCAGCTGTGACCAGCCAGTGTTTCCCTCCAGTAAACATCATATCCAGCCTCCTGGTGTCCTGGCAACAGATACCTTGACAACCTGATGGGAAAGCATCTTTAATATTGGTGTGTGTGTGTGTGTGTGTGTGTGTGTGTGTGTGTGTGTGTGTGTGTGTGTGAGAGAGAGAGCTGTCTAATGACACGTGTGCTGCGGATGCCTATAAAGTTTTTAAAAGTATATATGTAAATATAAAGTGTAAAATGTACACGTTGTACATTCATGTACATTATATTTTATTTCCCCCCTTGCTGTTATTGATTATTCATTAATAATTAAGTTAAACAGGTTTATATATGTATGTAAAAACCCTGATGAAGACAGCTTCACAGACGTTTTTGTCGTGTTTGGACTTTGCATGGGAAGTTACAGTACATTTACACAACCTTCATCCTTTATTATGTCTTCACTCGAGACTTGAAACCTGCTTGAGATAATCCAATAATCCATCACAGTTAACATCACATCTTTCTTTTCTTTTTTTTCCACCTTTTTTAAAGCTACTGTATGTTATTGTTCCATGAAATTGCTGATTCAGATTCAAACTGAAACTAACGCGTTCTAAAAAGCCTCCAGCTGTGTTTCAAACAGCAGTTTTTTTTTCTTTGTATTGCAGAATGATGAATAATTTATCCTTAATAAAAATCCTCTAAGAACTTTGGTTTTCTGCAGCTCATATCCACGAGTGGATGCAAAGCTTCCTGAGAGGGACAGACAGACAGACAGACAGACAGACAGACAAAAGTAAAGGTTTAGTTTGGTTCAGTGGCCTTGAACTCTCTCTGAAATGAAGCAGAAAAACTGTGCGAGCGACTGGACTTCATCTCTTGTCTCTTCCTATCAGGCCTCTCTGTCGCCAGAACAATCCCTCTCTTCTGCTCCAACTCTTCTCATGGTCTTGTTGATGGCTTGTTTCTTCTCTGACTCTTGTACTGTCTCTTACTATTTCGCCTTTATTTTCTTATTTCTCTTTATTGGCTAGTTTCCCTTTCCATCTCTCAATCGTGCTCATCTCTCATTCCATCCATTGTTTTCCACTCCTGGTCGCCTCAACTTGCTCTTTTCTTCTTTTTCACCCTTTTAACTGACGTTCTTGTTCATCCCTGTCGTGTACCACCTCACACATGTTCACTGTGTCGTTCCTTTGGACTGTTGTGTCACGCTGTATATCCCTCATCACCTCCTTCACTGGTTGCTTCATGTCTCAGACACTGCTGAGCTTTATGCTTCAACAGCACAGTGATACCTCTGACCTCAGACCTCAGTGTCAAGTTTAGTTTAATTGACTTTAATCTCGTCTTCTCTTGCCGATGTATTTTATTTCAAGCTGTCTTGCTGCTTTTAACCGCTGACCTCGCCATGAGACTTCCTCTGGTTTGGCCACATAGACGAGACCTCTGGTTTACCACTGAACTTTTGACAGAAACAGAGCGGTAACTGACAGAAAAGTGAGTTCACAGATTGATTGGATGCATACCGTCTATAGCCATGGGTAGCCACCTAAAAAGGCTGCGATGCTCAATACAAACGCAAAATAAAATTGTTGGGTGGATCAAAAATGGAGAGAAACTTTGCTATTCTTGGATCCCTCAAAAATAAACATGTTGCACAACTCCTCTCCAATATACTATGCTTTATTCCCCAAAGTAGCCCTTGTATGACCCTAAACATCGGCATATTGTATGACAAGGGTCACCAGCTTCTTAGATCTTCACCACAAGTGGGACAAATAAAGTAAAGTTTGTCCTGAGGTTGGCGCCAGAAGAAAGGCCATAACCCTCCCTAAACCAAAGGGTTTATCCTCCGTACGGTGGCCATTTAAGGACATCTCAGGCTCAGCTTGTTAGGCTCAGCTCTACAGTGTTGAGCCAACTTGGTAGACCAAAGCTGTACTGAGGCTCAGCTGTGCTTTAAGCTGGATGCTAACACACTGTACCTACAGTTAGTGTGTTAATATCCAAGTTAACAACTGTTTGACATGAAGACGCTGTTGTTTAGCATGTTAGCATGCGCCATTTAGCATATTAGCACCATCCTCTGGCCAAACTTGACATTTTAGTCTGGTAAATTATTGGTGTGATATTGAGGAGCGTAGTATGGCGTTAATGAATGCAAAGACAGCAGTTCAAAAAGTTGGAGATCATCACATCACAGTATCTGCATCTGAGGACTTCTGAAGACCAACTGAGTGGTTTTACTTCGCAGTGTTACATTCTGTTGTTTCACAGAGATGTTGTTTTGAGGCTGGACGTGAAACATATATTATATCAGCGGTGTAGGTCTCAGTCAGTGGGTGTTTCCTCCTCTGTCAGGCTCTCTGGTTTGACCCTGACGTTAATGGAGTGTGTCTGAGGTCCTCCAGGGGAGCCAGAGATGATGTACATCCTCCTCTGTGGTCTATCTGACACACACACACACACACACACACACACACTCCACTCTTCCTCCTTTTTGTCAGTAGTGCAGCCGGCCTGTTGTAACACATGTGACCCTCTCTGGTCTCTGAGCAATCTGGTTGCTGCATTGCACCCCCCCCCCCCCCCCACCACCCCCCCCGATCCCTCCGGGCTGGAGGGCAGAACCACATTAAGATAAAGAGGAACCGGTGTTTAGATTGGTATGAAACTAGCCGGTAATGGTGCGGATCAGCCTGATGGTGAAGGCTGCAGGAACAAGCTGTACATTCATATGCAGAAGTTGTGTTTATTTTCCTTCTCCTATAAATGCGTCGGTAAGTCATCCGGCTTTAACAGACGGAGGAGAAGATATGGAGGCTGAAAGCGTGCCGAAGCACCAATGAATAATCAGATTGCAGAAATTTAAGAAATAAGTTGAATTCATGAGTAAGGAAATCTTGTTTTTTCTTGTTTTTCAGGGACCTGAGTGAAAATTTCATCCAGGCCATCCCAAGGAGGGCCTTCAGAGGATCCACGGACCTCAAAAACCTGTGTGTGAATGTATACACAAAGACACACACACACACACACAAACAGAACAATTGAACAGTGAACGTCACATACAGAATCAGGTCTTCTGGTGTTCGTACAGACGGATTCATGCAAGATGCTCCAGTGTGCCTGAACTGAACTAAAGTGTGACTGATTAACTAGATGTGCATCATTCTGGTTTTGTGTTCTTTTTCGTTACCAGTCAGCTGGATAAAAACCACATCAGCTGTATAGAGGAG